>NC_057797.1:470693601-470847205 GCF_018294505.1 Triticum aestivum | reverse complement strand
ACCACCGCCGTGCCTTCGTCGTAGCCGTGCTCCCCGCCGCCCGTGCGTCCTCTCATCGTGTCCAGGAGCTCCGCCGCTGTCCATTCCATCGAGCAAGCCGAGCCCCGAGCGCTTGCAATGCCCGAGAACACCGCAACGACCTCGCCTGAACCGCCGTCGCCGGAGATCCCCTTCAACGCCGTCGTCGCTCCGGTCCATCCCCGGCCGCACCAAGGGCTTCGTCGCACTCACTGTGAGCTTGGCCATCTTCCCCCCCTTTCTTTTCTTGCTCCCGAGCCGTGTAGCGACCTCCCGGAGCTCAACCGCACCCACCGCCGTGGAGCTCGTCGCCGACAAGCTCCCGGTCACCCTTCGGCCACTCCACGGTGTCCATCATGCTCACCGCGTCACGTAGCACCTAACTAGCTACTCCCCGCACCTCACCGATCCCCCTAGCGACAAGTTCGACTTTGGCCGAACTCCGGTGGCCGCCAAAGTCGTCGCCGGCGCCAACTCCGGCCACCCCGACCCCAACGGACTCCACCAAGAGCTGCGGCTCGTCCTCAGCTCCACTCCGGTGGTCTCCGCGACCCATTTGGCGGCCGAAACAGCCAAAACCACTTCCGCCGCCGTGTTGGGCTCGCCGGCGGCTAAACGCCGGTGCAGCCGACCCGGGTTTGACCACGGGTGGGCCCTGGTTGACTCCCCTGAGTCAATGACAGGTGGGGCCCAGCCCTGTTAATTAAATAGGTTTAGTTTTAATTAAACTTTAATTAATCTAATCACACTGACACGCGGGACCCACTGTCAGGTTTGACCCGGACGTGTCCCGTTGACCTGCTGACGTCACACTGACGTCAGGCTGACACAATAATTGATTTTCTGGAATTAATCTAATATAGGAAGTTCCAGAATATAGTTTAAACTTTAAAAATTCATAACTTTTATTCTGTAACTCCAAATCAGACAAATTATATATGAAAAATGATCAGAAAAATCCAATCTATCCATCTGTACTATTTTCATGCATGATTAAACAAGTTAACCTGATGTTTAATACAGAACAAGGAAAAACACTTTAAAAGGCCATGTTTGAGTTTGAAATTTGAATCTTTGATTCAAATTGGTTCAAACCCTTCTGGTTTTAGTTGCATTAGCCCAACACACTCATATTGCTATGTTTCATGCCTGCATCATATTGTTGCACATTGTTTGGTGATGGTTGTGTATCAGTGTTCTTTGCGGCAGGTTCTGCCTCCGAGGAGTACCGTGATTACCCTAACGAAGAACCGTATCAGTGCATCGAACCATCAGGCAAGCAACCAACCATTTGATCATATCGATACAATCCCATGTTCTCGCTCCTGCTCTCTTTTACTGCATTAAGACAACGCGTTTCAAACTGCTGTGTGCTACGGTAGTTGAACCCACTTCCTCTGCATGACCTGTCATTGCCACAGTAACTAGATGAAACCCACTAGCATGTGTAGGAGTTGATTGAGCCATATGTATGTGTTGTTCCTACCTTGCTATGCCTGCTATGCTTAGAGTCGTGTCAGGTCTGGTTCATCTGGGTGATGGGCTAGAGTGAAATGATTATGTCGGTAATGAGAGTGGTGTGGTGAACACGATTTGGTAAAGGTATCGATGGGAGGCCATGTAGGAGTACATGGTGGGTTGTTTCATTGAAGCCGACCTTAAGCACTGAGATCTGTATGTGTGATTTAAGAATCAGCTACTACCATGCATTGGGCCCCAAACCAATGGACCCTCTCGGCTTCTTATTCACCCTAGTTCTCCGTCCAGGAGTTGCAAGTAGTTTCTGGTGTTTGTAGCCTACTGGAGGCCGTGGACAGCGCTGACCGTAGGGGTGGGCTGTGATGCGGTAGGTACGTGGCCGGGTGTACCGAATACCCGTTAGGTATCTCGGGAACCCTGTTCACATCGTTCGGGGCCATATGGGAAACCTCGGCCGGACTCCCTACGGATGGAACCTGGATAGGCGATAAACCTGGACTGGAGGCTTAGGTGATTAGGTAGGTCGTGGCCGACACCCACGTTGGGCTTCCGCTTGAAGGTTGCCGAGTACATGTCGTGTAAACGACGGTAAGTGGTGAGAGCGTGTATGAAGAAGTACACCCCTGCAGGGTTATCATGATCTATTCGAATAGCCGCGTCCGCGGTAAAGGACTACTTGGTTGCCTATACAGTTCATAGACAAGTAAATGGAAACTAATAAAAGCCTCAAGACAAGTGTGAGTGCCGAGGATGGCTCTTCCGTAGGAAGACGGAGGTGGATCCTCGGTAGTGTATTGAAGTGGTGAGTAGTGGACTCGTGTGCGCAAAACTATTTCAAGTTGGAGTATCGTAGGATAGTCTAGCCAAGAGTCAAAGCTGGCTTGCTGCAATAACTCCACCAACCCTTCTTGATACTATGCATGTATGTAGGATCTGATGTAAGTCTTGCTGAGTACCTTTGTACTCATGTTGCTATAATCTACATTTTTACAGAAGACGCTGCAACCCCTTCTGATGGGTTCTATGTAGACGTTGACATCAACGAGTAGGCTAAGGACCCAGGTGGTGACCCTGAGCTTGTGATGGACCACATAGTATAGTCAGGCTTTCCAAGCCTCTTTTATTTTACTAGTTGTCTGTACTCAGACAAGTTACTTCCGCTGTTGGCTTGTATGATTGTATGACTTGTATGTTGGGTCGTGAGACCCGTACCTTTGTGTGTATGTTATGTATGGCTCTCTGAGCCTTAAATAAAGTACTTGTGTCATAGAGTCATGTTGTGATGCTTCGTTGTATTTGCACATATCGAGCATATTGTGTGTATGATTGAAATGCTTGGTATGTGTGGGATCTGACTATCTAATTGTTTATCTTTAGTAGCCTCTCTTACCGGGAAATGTCTCCTAGTGTTACCGCTGAGCCATGGTAGCTTGCTACTGCTCTGGAACACTTAGGCTGGCCGGCATGTGTCCTTCTTCGTTCCTGTGTCTGTCCCTTCGGGGAAATGTCACGCTTTGAGTACCGGAGTCCTGTTAGCCCGCTACAGCCCGGTTTACCGGAGTCCTGCTAGCCCAGTGCTACAGCCCGGACCCACTTGCTGATGACCGACACGTTCGAAGCTGGGTCATGGATGCCTGTCCCTGTAAGTCTGTGCCACTTTGGGTTTACAACTAGTCATGTCAGCCTGGGCTCTTTATCATATGGATGCTAGCGACACTATCATATACGTGAGCCAAAAGGCGCAAACGGTCCCGGGCAAAGGTAAGGCGACACCCGTGGGAATACCGTGCGTGAGGCCGCAAAGTGATATGAAGTGTTACCGGCTAGATCGATGTGACATCGAGTCGGGGTCCTGACAGCGTTGAATTAAATCAGGAAATTCCAGAATATTAATTAAACTTCAAAAATTCATAACTTTTATTCTGTAACTCCAAATTGGACAAATTATATATGAAAAATGATCAGAAAAATCCAATCTATCCATCTGTACCATTTCCATGCATGATCAAACAAGTTAAGTTGATGTTTTAATCAGAACAAGAAAAGGCACTTTAAAAGGCCATATTTGAATTTGAAATTTGAATCCTTGATTCAAATTTGTTCAAACCCTTCTGGTTTTAGTTGCATTAGCCCAACACACTCATATTGCCATGTTTCATGCATGCATCATATTGTTGCATATTGTTTGGTGATGTTTGTGTATCGATGTCCTTTGCGACAGGATCTGTCCCCGAGGAGTACCGTGATTACCCTAACGAAGAACCGTATCCGTGCAACGAACCATCAGGCAAGCAACCAACCATCTGATCATATCGATACAATCCCATGTTCTCGCCCCTGCTCTCTTTTACTGCATTAAGACAACGCGATTCAAACTGCTGTGTGTTACGGTAGTTGAACCCATTTCCTCTGCATGACCTGTCATTGCCACAGTAACTAGATGAAACCCACTAGCATGTGTAGGAGTTGATTGAGCCATATGTATGTGTTGTTCCTACCTTGCTAAGCCTGCTATGCTTAGAGTCGTGTCAGGTCTGGTTCATCTGGGTGATGGGCTAGAGTGAAATGATTATGTCGGTAATGAGAGTGGTGTGGTGAACACGATTTGGTAAAGGTATCGATGAGAGGCCATGTAGGAGTACATGGTGGGTTGTTTCATTGAAGCCGACCTTAAGCACTGAGATCTGTATGTGTGATTTAAGAATCAGCTACTACCATGCATTGGGCCCGAAACCAATGGACCCTCTCGGCTTCTTATTCACCCTAGTTCTCCGTCCAGGAGTTGCAAGTAGTTTCTGGTGTTTGTAGCCTACTGGAGGCCGTGGACAGCGCTGACCGTAGGGGTGGGCTGTGATGCGGTAGGTACGTGGACGGGTGTACCGAATACCCGTTAGGTATCTCGGGAACCCTGTTCACATCGTTCGGGGCCGTATGGGAAACCTCGGCCGGACTCCCTACGGATGGAACCTGGATAGGCGATAAACCTGGACTGGAGGCTTAGGTGATTAGGTAGGTCGTGGCCGACACCCACGTTGGGCTTCCGCTTGAAGGTTGCCGAGTACATGTCGTGTAAACGACGGTAAGTGGTGAGAGCGTGTATGAAGAAGTACACCCCTGCAGGGTTATCATGATCTATTCGAATAGCCGCGTCCGTGGTAAAGGACTACTTGGTTGCCTATACAGTTCATAGACAAGTAAATGGAAACTACTAAAAGCCTCAAGATAAGTGTGAGTGCCGAGGATGGCTCTTCCGTAGGAAGACGGAGGTGGATCCTCGGTAGTGTATTGAATTGGTGAGTAGTGGACTCGTGTACGCAAAACCATTTCAAGTTGGAGTCTCGTAGGTTAGCCTAGCCAAGAGTCAAAGCTGGCTTGCTGCAACAACTCCACCAACCCTTCTTGATAATATGCATGTATATAGGATCTGATGTAAGTCTTGCTGAGTACCTTTGTACTCATGTTGCTATAATTTACATTTTTTACAGAAGACGCTGCAACCCCTTCTGATGGGTTCTACGTAGACGTTGACATCAATGAGTAGGCTAAGGCCCAGGTGGTGATCCTGAGCTTGTGAAGGACCACGTAGTATAGCTAGGCTTTCCAAGCCTCTTTTATCTAGTTGTCTGTACTCAGACAAGTTACTTCCGCTGCTGGTTTGTATGACTGTATGACTTGAATGCTGGGTCGTGTGACCCGTACCTTTGTGTATGTTATGTATGGCTCTCTGAGCCTTAAATAAAGTACTTGTGTCATAGAGTCATGTTGTGATGCCTTGTTGTATTTGCACATATCGAGCATATTGTGTGTATGATTGAAATGCTTGGTATGTGTGGGATCTGACTATCTAGTTGTTTATCCTTAGTAGCCTCTCTTACCGGGAAATGTTTCCTAGTGTTACCACTGAGCCATGGTAGCTTGCTACTGCTCTGGAACACTTAGGCTGGCCGGCATGTGTCCTTCTTCGTTCCTGTGTCTGTCCCTTCGGGGAAATGTCACGCATTGAGTACCGGAGTCCTGTTAGCCCGCTACAGCCCGGTTTACCGGAGTCCTGCTAGCCCAGTGCTACAGCCCGGACCCACTTGCTGATGACCGACACGTTCGTTGCTGGGTCATGGATGCCTGTCCCTGTAAGTCTGTGCCACTTTGGGTTTACAACTAGTCATGTCAGCCCGGGCTCCTTAACATATGGATGCTAGCGACACTATCATATACGTGAGCCAAAAGGCGCAAACGGTCCCGAGCAAAGGTAAGGCGACACCCGTGGGGATACCGTGCGTGAGGCCGCAAAGTGATATGAGGTGTTACAGGCTAGATCGATGTGTCATCGAGTCGGGGTCCTGACAGGACTGCGGTGTGACTGCCGCCGAGGAGTACATCGCCGCCCTCATCACCGTCGTCTCGCTCTTTCGCATACATTGCCACATGGCCCTCACCGTCCTCGAAATCTCCCACTCATTGTCAAACCAAGTAAGGATATCCTTCAACCTGGCTAACTTTGCCTGGTTGCCGCTGGCGATCTGCCAGATTCGCTGCTGCATTCCCTCCATAGATGTCCTTCTGAGTGGTCCGGTGCTAGCTTTGGAAGATGGGAGGAGAGACGGTGGTTTTGGAATGGAGATGATGGAGAGGAGAGGTTCCCCTGCCTTTCGATCATTGACAGGTGGGCCCCGTGCTTGGTGGGACCCATGTGTCAGTGTCTCAATGGCAGGATGGGCTACATTAGGGGATCCTCGTCCGAGGGGAGAGGAGGTGTTTTTTCAATGGAGAAGAGGGAGAGGTGAGATGGTGGTTTTGGAATGGAGATGATGGAGAGGAGAGGAGGTGGTTTTGCAATGGAGAAGAGGGAGAGGAGCGTGTGGCAGCGATTTAGGATTGGACGAGAGGGTCGGCGCGCTGTGACTGGATCAAAATCAAAATCAATTCACCCTTCAATTAAGAAAGCGACCCCACATTAACTAGTCTCCCTTTTATTCTGGGTCATAAATGACCATGATTTTCGCAAATAAAATATATTTTATACGTTGCAAAAATAATATAATTTGAAAGTACATTCAGATACGAACCAAACAATACAATTTTTGGTGACATGCATTCACATCTTGCTTGTCAAATATAGTACATGGTCAAACTTTGACCCAAAACACGCAAAAGAAAAAATACTTCCAAGACCAGCGCCGCTCTTCCGCTCTCCTCCTCTTAAACCACCGCCGCTCCTCTCCTGTTCCAATTCAAAACCAGCGTCGCTCCTCTCCCGTTCTAAACCAAAACCAACACTGCTCCTCTCCTCTTCCATTCAAAAACCAACACCGGTGAGTGAAGGTGCTGTGGAGAAGTAGATCGATGGAGGAGTACAACCGATACGTGAGGATCGCAAACGGCGACCCTGTGAAGCTAGCTAGGATGTTGGAGATACAGTCTTTGTTTGACAACAAGGACCAAGTAGCGGCGACGGCGACATCCATGGCCAAATATCTGCAACAGAGCGAAAAGGCAGCGATACTCCCGGAGGGAGTCATGCGGGAGTACATAGAGCTGCTCCTCTGGCCATGGAGCAAACAGATTCACCGAATCCGATCGTGAGGGAGCGGTGGTGGGAGTATCGATCCCAGATGGAGCATCCACCAGAGATTGAAGGATCGAGCATCCATAGGGTGCCGTTTGTGAGGGTAACGTGCCAGAGCGAGCCGATGGAGTCTTCGTAGACCGAACCCAACTGCAAGAGGAGAAAAAAAGTTGCCCCGACGACGCTTCCATGCCATCCTCTACCTCGCCGTTCACATCGTCTCACGGGGTGGCTGTCTGCCGCCGAGGAATAGGAGGGATTTGCCGCCCCAGACCAATAGTCGAGCAGGTTGTGAATTGTCAGGAGGAGCTTAGGGTTGTTAGTATTTGCAGGTTGTGAATTGTGTTTTGTGTTATGTATTTTGAGAGTACTTTTAGATATGAATGTCTTTTGAATTTCAGATTTGCATTATTGAGCATATGAAGTATTTTATGAATTCTAGAGATCTATTTTTAGCACTTAAAAAATGTAGTTTCATAGGAGTATAAAAGTGCAGACAGTGTGATTCTCAGAGAAGAAACTGCAAGTTTCAATTTCAGATAAGAAACTCCAAGTTCAGTTTCAGCTAAGAAACTGCAACTTTTAGAGGCAGAGCATTTATATTAACATGACCTTTTCAAACAGTGTTAACATCATGCTGGAAGTTTTATCCATGGTCTAAACTGGAACTACCAGCCAGTTAACATAATGCTGATCAACATTCATGCATAGCACATCTTCATATGATGCACAGTCAAAAAGATATGCTATTTTCAAAATGCCCACACAATGTCGAGTGTGCGAAAAACAGAGAAAACGAGGGACGAAGTTTTGGCAAGTGTAGGACGTGGTGTGCGTCAAGGTTGTCAGAATCGCGATTCTGTTATACGATTCTATGACTATACGATCCAAACTAACACCTATGATTCTATGATTTTAGTTCATAGAATCTACGTTTATACGATCCTGATAGTGAAGATTCTATGATTTGTGATCTTACCATCGGAGCTCCGATCCGATTCAAAATCGCGATTCTGACAACCTTGGTGTGCGTAGATGACAATTGGGACCCACATGTCAATAAAGGCAGAGGAAATTTTTTTGGAGATATTTTCTCTGCACAAGTGGAATCGAACCCGGGCGGAACAGCTGTCGGGTAGTGTCACTCGGGCACTGGGCTAGTTCAGTTGTTTCGTTACTAATAAGGCACTTCCTCAGGTTTTTGGATCTCCTCCTGCGCCTTTGTGCGCTCGCCATGACGCTGCTGTCTGCCATTGTGAACATGCTGAACAAATGAGAGGAATCTGGAGAGGACTGTACGTGGAGAGGCGGACAGTCAGGCCCCACCAGGTCTATGGCCGTACGCAAGCTAGTGCCTCATCGAAAAAAATACTACCTCCTAATGCTATACTGACGTTGGGGCCCACGGGTTTGCAAACATAGTTACATTTTTAGGTGCTTCAACGTAGTTACTATAGGAGATAAATTCACAACAAAGCCGGGGAGCTGGCAAGTATCAATTATTATCACTGGGGCAACCAGTATTAGCTGGGTTTTGGGCTGCCCCGTCTAGGCTTTCCTTTTTAACATGCACAACTCACAACCTCGGATGGGAGGTCCATAAGGCTGTTTGTATTTTCTTGAGGGCCGTCATGTATCGACCGGCCTATGGACCTCCCATCCGAGGTTTTATCTTTCCTAAAACATCGGCAGCCCAATTTATGTATTTTTTTGAAGAAAACGCAGAGGTCTGTTCTATTTTTCTATATAAGAATAGAAACACCTGGTCCAACTTATGTTTCCCTTCTAACTATATTATATATATTTAAATTATTTTATATGTTATTATATATTATTGTTATTGTCTTCATATATTTAACAGATACTTACATATGAAAGAAAACAATATCCACATCTTGTTAACTTATAAAAATAATTTCTTAACAATAAAATCCTGGATTTTTTTGGCAAAGAAAATCCCGGTGATTGTGTACAAAAGCTTGGTAAGATTTAAGGACCAATGTAATAATAAATCACTTATTATATATATATATATATATATAACAAAATGCTCAGCCCCTGTTTATTTTTTGATAACATTGCTGCGCCCACCCCAACATTATAATTAGAATCAGCCCAGCAAAATCGTGTATTTCGAGAAAGTGCAAATGGCCTGTATTTTTTTAGGAAAAACATAAATGGGCCGCATGGACGCTACATTATTTGTTCACCCAGCCAAGCTAATGGACTGTAATTCAAAAAAAAGAGATCAAATGGTCTGTAAATTCTACCCTGCAAAAAAAGACTGTAAATTCTGAAAAATGGGTTGAATACGTGCCACATTTTGGGAGGCTGAAATGTGGGCCAATAGGCCGAAGCCAATGCAAGTCGTTGTCAACTTAGTCAACAAATGATTCTGACATCGTTAGTCGTTGTATTTACATCCAACAACCGACATCCATCTTCAATCTCTCGTCTTCTTCCTCCAGCACCGCCGGGACCACCTGCTCCCGCCTCCTGCTGCTAGCAGCTCTACTTAGCACGCTTCACTGTGAAGTGCTACTCCACCGTTGGCCAGGCCATCCCTCCACCCCTCCACACCTCCTGTTCTTCTCCACCGACTGCCGAACCACACTGCACCAGAACCAATTAACCCTCGTACACCTCTCCGTCTGCGACTCTACTCCCACGTCTTCCCATCTCCGGATCGTTGTTGTACGGGGCCTCGCCGTCGTCCACCACTTGGATGTGCTCGGCGCGGAGTGGTCAATGTGGCCAACGAACGACACCATCGGAAGTAGACTGTGCGTGGAGAGGCTGACAGCTGGGTCCATGGCCGCATGCAAGGAAATGCCTCCTTATTACGCGCAAAATAATGATTCCTCCACCTGACAGCTGGGACCCACCGGAAGGGCCTCTATATTTCACGAAAAAAACGTTCCCACCGCTGACAAGTCGGACCCACCAGCTATATCTTCTCACGCAAGGAAGTGCGTCCTTATTATGCACAAAAAAATGAATACTCCCCCTGCTAGTTGGGACCCACCTTGGTGGGAGGCTAACTTGTGGGCCTACTAAGTTGACGGGGACGGAGTGCTTTGTCAACTTAGTGAATATGAACGATTCTAGCTCCAGTGACCGTACGATGTCCATCCAACGGCACTAGTGCTTCTTCAACCTCTGGTCTTGTTGCTCCAGCCGCCCAAAGCAGCGCCGATCGTGCCGCATGCTCCTGCCTCCCATGGCTGGCTGTGCTGCCGCGGAGGCCTCACCGCCCCCTACTATTCCCACCGCTGGCTAGGCTATCCCTCTACTCACCCACACCCCCTGTTATTCTGCGACGACAACAGTCTCACACCGCAGCGAACCAGTGAACCCTCGTACTACTCTACGCATGGGCATCCACTGCCGCGTCTTCCCCGGCTCCGCGTTGTCCCCTTCCTAGGCCTCGCCGTCGTCCACCGCCCTGGTGCTCTCGGCGCGGCATGGTCAACGTGGTCACGGAACGGCTTCCATCGGACATGGACTGTACGTGGAGAGGCTGACAGCTGGGGCCACGGCCGCAGCAAGGAAGTGCCTCCTTATTACGCGCAAAATAATTATTCCTCCACCTGACAACGGGGACCCACCAGACGGGCCACCGTATTTTGCGAAAAAAACGTTCCCCCTGACTGCTGGGAACCACCACCTACATCTTCGCACGCAAGGAAGTGCGTCCGGGCAAAAAAAAACGATTCGCCCCCTGAATGCTGGGACCCACCAGCTACATCTTCGCACACAAGGAAGTGCCTGACAGTTAGGACCCACCTGGTCGAAGCATACATAGCGTTGTCATTATGGTCGCGAATGTGTACATACATACTGGTCGATGTAGAGGCGTGCACGTGTCGTAGTAGAGGCGCATACATAGCATGTACACGTACGTACAGGCGCCAGGGTGCAAGAAAGTAAATACGCCCACGTATGTACATACGGGCGGGGTCTCGAACGCCTACTCGCGCGTACGTACGGCTAGGGCTCGTGTACATGGCTGGGTCGGAACGGAGAAACATCATCGTCGTCGTGTTCATGGGGAGCCAACTGGCTGGGTCGGAACAGAATGCGTCGTCGTGTTCATCGGGAGGGCTTGGACGGAACAACCGATGGAAACGAGGCCTGGCGTACCGCAGAACGGAGGAAACAGCCTTGTGTTCGACTGGCCACATTCGAAACGGGATCCTATTCATCGGAAGGGGTCTGGCGTACCACAAAATGGAGGAAAAGAACCTCCTACGATCGAAACGGGGGTCTTGTTGATCGGGAGGGGTGTGGCATACCGCAAAACGGAGGAAACCGACTTGAGTTGGAGCGCTACGGTCGAAACGGGGGTCCTGTTCATCGGGAGGGGTGTGGCGTACGGCAAAACGGGACTCCACGGGATACTGTTCATCTCCACTGACCCCCTCCAGCCTCCACGGGCTACTGTTCATCCACCGTCGACCTCCTCCAGCCTCCACCTACGACTGTTCATCCACGGGCTCCTGTTCATCCAGCCTCCACCGCGCGCTACTCCACCGGCTACTGTTCAACCAGCCCTCTCCACGGGCTCATGTTCAACCACCCCTCCATGGGCTATTGTTCATCCAGCCCTCCACCATCTACTGTTCATCCAGCCCTTCACCATCTACTGTTCATCCTGCCCTCCACGGGGTGGTCCTGTTCATCCCGCCCTCCACGGGGTCATGTTCATCCAGCCCCAACCGGCTTGATCGATCGGGGTCCTTTTTCATCCAGAGGCAACACCATGGGGTCCTGTTCATCCTCCCCCACCGGGAGCTGTTCATCCAAACCCCCCAGCAACACTCACTGTTCATCTAGAGGCAGCATCGATCGGCTTCAGTTAGCAGCAGTAGCGAAGGAATCGCTCGATCGGGTTCAGTTAACAGCCATTGATCGATCGCTCGCTCGGGTTCAGTAACGTGTAGCCTGCAGCGCAATCGCTCGAGTTCAGTTAGAGCCCAACGCCTCGCTCGGGTTCAATAATGTGTAGCCTGCAGTGCAATCGCTCGAGTTCAGTTAGAGCCCAACGCCTTGCTCGGGTTCAATTAGAGCCCAACGCCTTGCACCCACGCGCGTGTGTGTACGAGAGAAACGCGCATCGCTCGGCCCTGACCACCCACCCTAACCGGGAACACCCCGATATTTTCCTCCCCCTCGCTTCTACCACGGCTTTTTCCGTCATGGACGGACCAAAGAATGTCATGCAGCTGCGTCTCCGGCCCGCCCAGGACAAAAAGCGCATTTTCTATCATGATTTTTTTGTCATAGAAGTAGGACCCCACCACATCTATGATGATACCGGGTTTTGTCACAATTATCGTCATAGAAGTGTCATAAGTATGATAGAAAAGATTTTCGTTCGGCCCAAAATGTCACGGATGTGTCTTTTTTTGTAGTGATTTAACTTTCTGAAATGATCATCTTGAAATAGCATTAGTTCAATGAGCTATATGTTGTTAGGAATTACCAAAACCACCCAGGGATAGTTGCACTTTCAATCTCCCCCTTTTTGGGAATTGATGACAACATATAGATCAAAGCTTCGACAAATAGTAATAAGATTTAAAGTACATCGTATTTTTGAGAAGTATGTGATAAGCAAGAGCTCCCCCTAAATTTGTTCATTATTTTAAATTTGCGTATGAATGCAAATGCACAATCGATTAGGATCATGGGTTACTCTTCCATGTCACATGCATCTTGGTGGAGCGCTCAAAATGATAGGAATTAAAGACATGCACTCATCACCAAGCAAAGTGAATGGTCATATATGAGATATAAAAGATAATATCATCCAAGCGTAAGCATTAAGGTAGGACATGATCAAACACATGATCATACAAGTATCTCATGCACAGAAAAAAGGATCAAATGAGCACACACAAAAGTATCAAGCAAATAGCAAGAGAGACAAAGAAGCAAAACACAACACTCTATCTCGAAGCCTATGATCTATACACTTCTCCCCCTTTGGCAACAAGTTACCAAAAAAGTTTGAAAATGCATAGTGTTATGCGTCTCTCTAGTCTTGATCTTCGGGAGGTGGTGTAGAGAGAACTCCATGGACGAAGGCATCAGTAGATGTTGTTGGAGCTGGTTGAGTGGCAACTGGAGGTGGCACTGAAGCTTTTGCTGCTGGTGCTGAAGTAGTTTCTCAAGTGTCAGGCACTGGCACTGCAGTAGATCCATGACCTCTGGGCACTCTCTAAAAAGCATCTGTAGTATCCTTCCCTTTCTTCTCCTCTGCTTGCTCTTGGAGCTGCTCAACAGCTGACTGCCTCTCTGTTACTTTTAGATCAAGATCATAGAACTTGGTCTCCATGATCCTTTCCAAGCTCTCTTGATTCTTGTTCAGGGTGGCCAAGCCCTTCTCAATCCTCAAAGTTGCTTGAATTAGATATGCAAGATGATCTTGTTTTGACTTCATAAAAACTTGAGATGCCTCCTCAACACTTGGCATCTTTGCAGCCTTCTCAGCCTTTGCCTTTTCTCTCTTCTCTTGTGCTTGCATAGATGTAGGATCATTGATAATCCCCAAGTGCAGGGAATCATCGTAGCAATTTCCAAAGGTGGAAGTGATAAGTATGGAGTGTCGAACCCACAAGGAGCTAAAGGTAAGATCAATATTCTCTCAAGCCCTATCTGCCACTGATACGACTCTACGTATACCGAACGTTTGCTTCCAACTAGCAACGAGAAATAAAACTATGTTGTAGGTATGAAGTGGATAACTTTGCATGATATCGGAGAGCTAAAATATGAAAGTAGGTGCTGTTATCATAAAGTTAGAATATATTACTAAATATTATAAATAGCGAGTGTGGAATAATGGTGGATCGTTGTGCGGAATTGTCCTAGGCAATTATTAACAAGACCGGTAGTCGTCATTACAATTTCATATGAGGGAGAGGCATAAGCTAACATACTTTATCTACTTGGATCATATGCACTTGTGACTGGAACTCTAGCAAGCATCCAAAACTACTAAAGATCATTAAGGTAAAACCCAACCATAGCATTAAAGCATCAAGTCCTCTTTATCCCACACACAACAATCCCCTTACTCGGGTTTGTGTTTCAATCACTCACGCAACCCACTATAAGCGAATCATAAACGTATTGCAACACCCTATAGAGGGAATCCCTCACGCTTGCACGACATGGAGGGCACCATAGGATAGCACCAAAATAAAACATACAACTCATACCAATCGAGATCATTAATCAACCCAACGACAAAAGATATCTACTCAAAACATCATAGGATGGCAACACATCATTGGATCATAATATGTGGCATAAAGCACCATGTTCAAGTAGGGATTACAGTGGGGTGCGGGAGAGTGGACCGCGTAAAAGAGATGAGGATGGTGATGATGATGGTGATGTTGATGAAGACGATCACCGCGACGATGATTCCCCTCTCGATGGCACTCCGATGCCACCAAGAGAGAGGAGGAGAGGTTCTCCTCTTGTGCTTCCTCCTCCATGGCCTCCCCCCTGGATGGGGAGAGGTTCTCCCTTTGGTCCTTGGCCTTCGTGACGATGATGGCCCCTCCGAGATCCTCCTCCATGCCCTCCGGTGATGATGGCCCTCTCCAGCAGGGTGCTAGAGAGGGCCTAGATTGGTTTTCGGTGGCTACGGAGGCTTCTGGCGGCAGAACTCCCGATCTAGGTTATTTTCTGGAGGTTTCTGTATTTATAGGAATTTTGGCGTCGATCTCACGTCAAGGAGGTGCCAGATTCGTCCACGAGGCAGGCCCACGTGCCTGGGGGGGGGGCGCCCCACCCTCATGGACAGCTCGGGACTCTTGTGGCCCAACTCTTTTACTCTGGGGTCTTCTTTTGGTCCATAAAAATCGTCAAAAATTGGCACGTCAATTGAACTCCGTTTGGTATTCCTTTTCTGTAAAACACAAAAATAAGAAAAAAAAACAGAAACTGGCACTGGGCTCTAGGTTAATAGGTTAGTCCCAAAAATCATATAAAATAGCATATGAATGCATATAAAACATCCAAGGTTGATAATATAATAGCATGAATACTTCATAAATTATAGATACGTTGGAGATGTATCAGCATCCCCAAGCTTAATTCCTGCTCGTCCTTGAGTAGGTAAATGGTAAAAGAAATAATTTATGAAGTGTGAATGCTAGCAAGTGCATAAGTTTCATCAATGATAGTTCCAATCACTTTTTCTAGCATCATTATATATCATAACAGTATCTCATCTTCATAAAACTTTTCATGATCAAGTAACAAGCTATTCACATGTTAAAGTATAGATCATAAACTTTCTTGAAACTAACAAACTATATTCTTAGTCATCAAACAATTGCAATTCATCTTATTTTCAGGAAGGGTTTATGTCAGAGCTTTGATTTAGCAAACTCCACATACTCAGCTATCATTTAATATTTCATAATTGCTAACACTCACATGATATTTATGGGTTCAAAGTTTTAATCAGACACAGAGAAAGATAGGGGCTTATAGATTCGCCTCCCAACCTTTTACCTCAAGGGTAATGTCAACAATAATAGTTCATGATAACTTACATCCAATTGGATATATATATCAGGATCTTTTCAACACAGTGTGCTTGCCAAAGGATAAAATGTAAAAAGGAAAGGTGAAGATCACCATGACTCTTGCATAAAGGTAGAAGATAAAAGTAAAAGATAGGCCCTTCGCAGAGGGAAGCAGAGGTTGTCATGCGCTTTTATGGTTGGATGCACAAAATCTTAATGCAAAAGAACGTCACTTTATATTGCCACTTGTGATATGGACCTTTATTATGCAGTCCATCGCTTTTCTATCTTCCACATCACAAGATCATATAAAGCTTATTTTCTCCACATTAATAGATCATACATATTTAGAGGGCAATTTTTATTGCATGCACCGATGACAACTTACTTGAAGGATCTTACTCAATCCATAGGTAGGTATCATGGACTCTCATGGCAAAGCTAATTTAAGGAATGTTTGGAAGCACAAGTAGTATCTCCACTTGGTCCAAAGAATTTGGCTAGCATGAGGGGGAAAAGCAAGCTCAACATGTTGGATGATCCAAGACAATATACTTTATTTCGGATATAAGAAAACATAACCCATTACGTTGTCTTCCTTGTCTGACATCAACCTTTTAGCATGTCATATTTTAATGAGTGCTCACAGTTACAAAAGATGTCCAAGATAGTATATTTATATGTGAAATCTCTCTTCCTTCAATATTCTTTCATGAATTGTTCAAGTGACCAATTCTATGTTTGCTAACTTTCAATAAGTTTACTGCCTATACTTACTCTTTGTGAAGTCATTACTCCCCATGGTATAATCATATGAAACATATATAAATTCATATTTATGATATTCAATTCATTCAACCATTTACTCATAGGATATATGTGAAGCACGTGAGTAAATGACAAACTACTCCAAAAAGATATAAGTGAAGGACACTGAGTAGTGAATAATTAACTAGCCATGGGAGGATTCTTTTTCATTCAAGATTTCAGATCCAATGATTTTATAAAAACATCAAGTACACTTGAAAATATACTCCAAGAAAAACACATATCATGTGACGAATAAAAATATAGCTCTGAGTAAGGTATACCGATAGTTTTGAAGACGAAAGAGGGGATGCCTTCCGGGGCATCCCCAAGCTTAGGCACTTGAGTCTTCCTTGAATATTACCTTGGGGTGCCTTGGGTATCCCCAAGCTTAGGGTCTTTCCACTTCTTATTCTCCTCATATCGACATCTCACCCAAAGTTTGAAAACTTCAATCACACAAAACTTAACGGAACTTCGTGAGATAGGTTAGTATGATAAGGAGTAAACCATTCACTTTGTTACTGTCAAAGACAAGGATCATAATTTTTCTCACACAATTCCTACTATACCATATCATTTCTACAATTTATATTGAGGAATATAAGCCATAGAAACTAGAAAACAAGCAAACTATGCAATGAAAATAGAATCTGTCAGAAACAGAACAGTTTGTAATGACCTGAACACCAACCATACTTGTGCTACTCAAAAAATTATGAAATAAATTGGTGGACGTGAGTAATTCGTCTATTAATATTATTCAAAAATAATTAGCACCAAAGCACTCATCTGTAAAAAATGGAAGCTAAACTCATGAGCTTAAAGTTTCTGTTTTTTACAGCAAGATCACATTAACTTTCACCCAAGTCTCCGCAAAGGTCTTACTTGGCACTTTATTGAAACAAAAGCTATAAAACATAATTACTACAGTAGCTTAATCTTGTAAACACACAAAAACAGTAAGGGTAAATATTGGTTTGTCTCCTAGCAAGCGCTTTTCTTTAATGCCTTTTAGCTAGGCATGATGATTTCAATGATGCTCACATAAAAGATAAGAATTGAAACATAAAGAGAGCATCATGAAGAATATGACTAGAAAATTTAAACCTAACCCACTTCCTATGCATAGGTATTTTGTGAGCACATGATTTATAGGAACAAGAACCAACTAGCATAGGAAGGAAAAATAAGTATAACTTCAAAACTTTAAACACATAGAGAGGAAGCTTGATATTATTGCAACTCCTACAAGCATATATTCCTCCCTCATAATAATTTTCAGTAGCATCATGAATGAATTCAAAAACATAACCATCAAATAAAGCATTATTTTCATGATCTACAAGCATAGAAATTTTTCTACTCTCCACATAAGCAAAATTCTTCTCATTCAGAATAGCGGGACCACTAGCTCCTAAAGTTGACACTCTTCTAGATCCACTTAAGATTATAGTATTATTCATACTTAAAAAGATATAAGTGAAGTTCATGGAGCATTCTACAATTAATATAGACTAACCAATGTCCAAGCTCAAATTATATAAGTGAAGCACACGAAGCATTCTATAAAACCATACTCAAAAGATTTAAGTGAAGCACAAAGAGCAATTCTATAAGATCATACTTAAAAGATATAAGTGAAACACATGAAGCATTCTATAAACCAATGAAGGGATATATCATACTAGCATGGTTCTTAAAGGAAAAACAAAAAACATAAAGGACACAAATCATGTGAACAAAACAAAAATCGAGGTATACCGATAATTGTTGAAGAAGAAAGATGGGATGCCAACCGGGGCATCCCCAAGCTTAGATGCTTGAGTATCCTTAGAATATTTACTTGGGGTGCATTGGGCATCCCAAAGCTTGAGATCTTTCCTATCTTTATTCTTCTCACATCGGTAACTCCTCGTTCTTCGAACACTTCATCCACACAAAACTTTAACAAAAACTTTGTGAGATCCGTTAGTATAATAAAGCAAATCACTACCTTTAGGTACTGTTGGAAACTCATTCCAATTTCATATTAGAACTATATCTACTGTATTCCAACTTCTCCATGCTTCATACCCCCCGATACTACCCATAGATTCATCAAAACAAGCAAACAACACACGAAAAACAGAATCTATCTAAAACAGGACAGTCTGTAGTAATCTGGAGATTTAGTAAACTTCTGTAACTCCAAAAATTATGAAATAAATTTTAAAATTTGAAAAATTTGTACATAAGTAATGTTAAAAAAGTTTCATACCCATTTGACGTTTTAGTAAAAAATGTAAAATCACACAGCACAGCCAAAGTTTCTGTTTTTGTTCTGCACATAGTAAACAAGCAATCTAATCATCCTAAAACCAAAGGTTGGCACATTATTTTTATAATACAATGGATATATAAAAAGGGGATAATTATTTACAGAGAAACTTCCATGAAAAATTCTACATTGTTTCCGCGAGCATGAACACGAGTGCTCAAGGTCGACCCTCACTTCTTCAATGCATAACTTTCCAATCACTTCTCTTTTTGAAAAACTTTTTAGGCATGAGAGGCAAGTGATTTTTTTGTACTTTCATTCTTTAAATTTTTTTGTATGTTTCACCCACAACTAAACAGAAACAAAAAAGGAAAAACAAAATCTACTTAGTGAAGAAAGCAAACAAGCATACACAAGAATATCAACCCCACGCTATTGCTCCCCGGCAACGGCGCCAGAAAAGAGCTTGATAATCCCCAAGTGCAGGGAATCATCGTAGCAATTTCCAAAGGTGGAAGTGATAAGTATGGAGTGTCGAACCCACAAGGAGCTAAAGGTAATATCAATATTCTCTCAGGCCCTATCTACCACTGATACGACTCTACGTACACCGAACATTTGCTTCCAACTAGCAACGAGAAATAAAACTATGTTGTAGGTATGAAGTGGATAACTTTGCATGATATCGGAGAGCTAAAATATGAAAGTAGGTGCTGTTATCATAAAGTTAGAATATATTACTAAATATTATAAATAGCGAGTGTGGAATAATGGTGGATTGGTGTGCGGAATTGTCCTAGGTAATTATTAACAAGACCGGTAGTCGTCATTGCAATTTCATATGAGGGAGAGGCATAAGCTAACATACTTTCTCTACTTGGATCATATGCACTTATGATTGGAAGTCTAGCAAGCATCCTCACCTACTAAAGATCATTAAGGTAAAACCCAACCATAGCATTAAAGCATCTAGTCCTCTTTATCTCATACACAACAACCCCCTTACTCGGGTTTGTGTTTCAGTCACTCACGCAACCCTCTATAAGCGAATCATAAACGTATTGCAACACCCTACAGAGGGAATCCCTCACGCTTGCACGACACGGAGGGCACCATAGGACAGCACCAAAATAAATCATACAACTCGTACCAATCTAGATCATTAATCAACCCAAAGACAAAAGATATCTACTCAAAACATCATAGGATGGCAACACATCATTGGATCATAATATGTGGCATAAAGCACCATGTTCAAGTAGGGATTACAGTGGGGTGCGGGAGAGTGGACCGCGTAAAAGAGATGAGGATGGTGATGATGATGGTGATGTTGATGAAGACGATCACCATGACGATGATTCCCCTCTCGATGGCACTCCGGTGCCACCAAGAGAGAGGAGGAGGGGTTCTCCCCCTTGTGCTTCCTCCTCCATGGCCTCCCCCCTGGATGGGGAGAGTTTCTTCCTCTGGTCCTTGGCCTTCATAATGATGATGGCCCCTCTGAGATCCTCCTCCATGCCCTCCGGTGATGATGGCCCCCTCCGGCAGGGTGCCAGAGAGGGCCTGGATTGGTTTTCAGTGGCTACGGAGGCTTCTGGCGGCGGAACTCCAGATATAGGTTATTTTTTGGAGGTTTCTGTATTTATAGGAATTTTGGCGTCGGTCTCACATCAAGAGGTGCCCGATTCGCCCACGAGGCAGGCCCACATGCCTGGGGGGGGCGCCCCCACCCTCATGGACGGCTCGGGACTCTTGTGGCCCAACTCTTTTACTCCGGGGTCTTCTTTTGGTCCATAAAAATCGTCAAAAATTGGCACGTCAATTGGACTCCGTTTGGTATTCCTTTTCTGTAAAACTCAAAAACAAGAAAAAAACAGAAACCGGCACTGGGCTCTAGGTTAATAGGTTAGTCCCAAAAATCATATAAAATAGCATATGAATGCATATAAAACATCCAAGGTTGATAATATAATAGCATGAATACTTCATAAATTATAGATACGTTGGAGACGTGTCAATCATCCTCATTCATCACAACTGTGTTATGCTCAAATTCTGGTCTCAAGGGTAAGTGCTCCTTGTCCAACAAATAAGTGCCAGTGCCCATCTTGGAGTTGATGAGCACCTGAATGTGTGGAGCATACCCACAAGATCTCTTCTGATCTGCAGCTGTCCTCTTGATTGTTTCAACAATCAGGCTCATGACCTTGAATTACCGATGTACATCAAATATCTACAGCAAGTTGATTGAATGGCCTCTGATCATCTTGTGATCTCCAGATTTGGGCAACAATGTATGCCTCAAGATTGTGCTGATTGTAGCTAGACCAGACAACAAGTAATGTACAGATCCAAATTTATGTGTATCCAATGCTTTGTTTGGGATCTCCTTGTACATATTGGCCATAGAGTTGTGGTCTTTCTTCTTCTTGTCATAGACATCCAAGTCATCTTCATGCTCTTTAGGGGCATTGATCAACTTAGCCCACTCATCAACAGTTGACTGGTACCTTGTACCTTCAGACGTCCACACAATCCTACCATCTGGATAAAAATGAGCAGTGGAGTAGAATTGCATGATGAGTTCATTATTCCATTTGGTAAACTTCGGTCCCACAAACTGGTCAACTCCACATGCTTTGAAGCTTTCATGTACTCCTAGAAAATAGTTTTCATTCTCATCAATGAATTCCCAATCAACCCATTTCATATCACAGACTATGGGCTTCTTGTCCGGTAGAATGGTTTCATAGAAATCTTGTTGCTCTTTGGTGTGGAACATGTAGTCCACAACAGTCTTTCTCCTGACAGCATAAGGATCAGACTGTCTCCAAAGTCTCAGACCTGGATCCTTCCTGATGCTCATATCTTCTGCCACTGGATGAGTGTCTTTGTGATCTGGAATCTTTGGCTTAAGTTTCCTTAGCACTTGAGCTTCAGTATCTTCTTCTTCCATCTCAAGCACTGGGGCCTTGTTCTTCTCTTCAGCTGGAATGTTCCTAGTGCTTCTCTTGGGCTTAGAAATCTTTTGAGCTTGAGCAGCAGCTTTGGGGGCTGTCTTGGGCTTTGAAGGGGCAGCCCCTGACTTAATAGCATCCCCCATAAGATTTTGGGACTTGGGTGCTGGTGCAGCATCCTCTTCCTCTTCTTCTTCAGCTGGATCCCTCATCATAGAGGATCTACCAATGACTCTAGCAGTGGTCTTCTTGACCCTCTCTTTCCTTTTCTTACTCTCTCCAGCAGCCTCTTTAGTTGGCTTAGAAGTTTCAGCAGTTGAGACCCTGGCCTTTATGGTTGGCACCCTCTTAGCAGGGGCCTTCTTATGCAATCCAGGCTTTGTTGTAGCAGCAGTACCATATTCCTTCTTCAACACTTTCTTCTTGGAGCTAACTTCCTCCTCTGTAGCCACATAGTCCTCATCCTCAGTATCCGATGTTTTCTTCTTCCTTGATCTAGTGGCTGCCTTGGGAAAATTTCTTGGAGTGCTCCTACTGCCATCATCATAGCTGCTTGAGGGACTAGTGCCCTCACTCATGTGCACTTGCTCTTCTGATTTGTTCTGGCTATCACTCTGGTCAGACATACTGGCAAGCAAACTGATAGCAAACCATATGAATAGATATAGATGAGGTAGAGTGGATGAGCATCACAAAGTGCAGAGTTTTTGCAAAACAGATGTGTCAAAAACTTAGTTTTAGTTCTCCACAGAAAGCATTTTGGAGCTACCGATTTGTTAAACTCGGTGACACCAAAGCAACTTTTGGAGTCTAAACTAGTGAACTCAGTTAGACCGAGTCACACTTTGGTGGCTTTGAGACTGCTAGGGTTTCACAAAGAATCGAACTAGATCGCACCGATTTGCAACTTTAGGTTAGACCGAAAAGTGCAAGTGCAATGGCCTAAGCCAAATTAGTGAGACCGATTTCTACAACTTGGTCGGTCCGAGATGAGTTCGGCGGAAACCTAACCCTAAATTTTCGAATCAAACCTAATCTAAGGAACGTTTTCTCTGGATAGATTGATTTCATACGTGGTAAAGAACATGGCATTGCATTGTGCTAAGAATCAGAGTAAGGAATTAGCACAAAAGATTGAACTCATACCCTAGTTCGGCGGTGAGTTCGCTACGGCGGCAAGGGAGGGGTTGAATCCCGTTGACGGTGATGGAAGCCAGCAGCGGAGGTCGCTGGCGACGAGAAGACAAACCGGAGACCCGAGACGGCAGAGCAAGACACGCGCGGGCTGAGGAGTTTTGAAGAAATTTCCAAAATCTCCCCCATGGGTTTATATATCCTAAGCCTATCGGTGTGACCGAGTGGAACAACTGGGTGGCACCGAGATGCAGAATCGCAAGCGGACTACAACTCGATGTGACAGAAAAGTTCAAATCGTTTGCACCGAGATTGAAAACCTAGATCAACTCAGTGAACTCGGTGTGACCGAAGTGGATGGATCGGACTGAAACGCACAAAGAGGTTTTGGAAGTTTAAGTCTATGCCGAATTAGGGACTCTAAGTGCTCCTCACATAGAGTGGTTCAAATCTGACTTGATCAAACTTTGTGATGTAGCATGAATAGAGTTTGAGACGAGAAAAGCATAGATAGCTAGAGGAAGTTCTTAGGCATTCTTGTCCATCCATTTAGCAAAAGAGAAAAAGCCAAACAATCAAAGCAACAAATGGATGTCCTCGAATGAGTAAAATATGCAATCAACATGCTCACACAATAAGATGGCAAATAAAATATGTGACAAATCATGCACAAACACTCTAGCATCTATCAAGCAATTGGCGATGACTAGGCCATCTATATATGAGTATATTGACTTAGGAGTCAAATGAGAACATTTGATCATAGGTCATACTCATTGTTTAAGCACAAGTGGGGTTGCCACTTTTACGTAAAGCATTGTTGTGTTCACACCATTAGAGTTGCTTTAGCTCAATTGATTAGAGTAAAGCTCTCCCTAGATGTGATATCCCCCCTAAGAGGGATGAACTAACCTTAGGTTTTGTAGATGATGACTTCATGTATATGTTGAAGATGCAGATGCTCAATGTTGATGTAGATCATTTGGAGCAATCCATTGGAGCGAGTTGCACTTTCAATACCTACATGGGTTAGTCCCACAAGGAACAAACAAGGATATCCATAGACATAGAGTGATGTACACACAAGATGATGTCCATGAAAGCATTAGGTTACTTTGTCCCTTGTCTTACCAACAAGAGGGTTTGTGACTCCTTGAACTAGTGCAAGTTGTTGAAGTTGTTTGCACTTGTCCTCGCCAAAATGATATGAGTAAAGTATGTTGGAAGAGTCACCCTCAACAACTCTCTAGTCCTTCTTCTTCGGGATCCACATCATCTTGATGGGAATCCTTGGAGTTGTAGTCATACTTGATGAAGTAGAACTTGATGTAGTCTTGGGAACCCACTTGACAAAGGCCTTAGGAGCTTCTTCAAATGCATCAATCTCCTCTTGAAGCTTGTCCTTGACTTTGTGCTTGTGGTCTTGTGGTGGAAGATCATCTTGAGCTTGTGTCCCTTGGAAGGAATTAGGATCATACTTATCTTGTTGAGGAACAAACTTCATCTTGGGGTATTGATCTTCATCCCACTCAACTCCATTGGCATTGAACTTTCGTTCAAAACCAATACCTTGATTCTTCCGGTGCCTTCCTTCCTTGCGTACAATTTTCCTCAAATTGCTTAATCCCGACAAGGCTCTTGTAAACACCTTTCTCTATAATTCCCATCAATAAGCTATTTTCTTGCTCAAGTGTAACTTGGGTAAGAGAATCATTAGTGGAATCAAGAGAACTACTAGAAGCAACAACATTGCATTTAGCATGATTATTGTTACTACTAGAACAAGAATCTTTCTTACTCTTGTTGCTAGATTTTAATTGTGGCATGTAAGTAGACAAGAGTAAACGCTTGGCAATGTCAGAAGAACTTTTCTTGCGAAGATCATCAATGATTGCTTTTAAGAACCCATGCTCTTGCTCAAGGTTGAGATTTTCAAAGCGTATCTTCTCATGAGTCTTTAGAAGTTCTCGATGATCTTCCAAGGTAGTTTCATGAGCTAACTTAAGAGTGTTTAGCTCTTTAGTTAGACGCTCAATCTCCTTCTTATCATCGTCATTCGTTTTATCTTGATTAACATGATTAATAGCAAGTTCATCATAGTTTTCATCACTAGAGTTGTCAACAAGTAAATCATCATCACCAAGCAAATCATCTTTATCACTATTGAAATCAACATACTCGGGGTGTGATACCTTTGGGCCTTTAGCCATGAAGCATCTTCCAATTCCTTCATTTGGTGAGTCAAATATGTCATAGGAGTTGGTTGACACAAGTGCTAGACCGGCAACACCTTCATCTTGAGTATATTCGAAGTCGGAGTGATAACTTCTCTCAGAGTGATTGGTCGGAGTCGGAACCGGATACCCATTCACCAACATGAGCTTGATGTCTTCTTTTTGTGTAGCTCCTTGATGACTTGTCCTTCCTTTCTGAATCCTTGCTTCTCTGTGATGTTCTTCGTTCATAACGATCATCTCTACTCCTTCTTTCTCTTGGTGGTGATTCTTCTTTTCTACTTCTCCTTTTGGGTGAATCTTCTCTTCTTTTGTAGGGAGCCGTACACTCATTGGAGTAGTGTCCGGGTCTTCCACAATTGTATCAATTACGTTCATGACTCGAAGATCTTTTGTCATTGTAGGACCTTGACTTGGAACTTCTTTCCTTGCTTCTACTCTTGTAGAACTTGCTGAAGTTCTTCACCATTAGGCTCAATTCCTCATTAAAGCTTGGTTTCTCACTGGATGATGTAGGAGCATCACATGAGGCTTTGTAAGCACCACTTGACTTATTGTGAAGATCTTCCTTATCCTTGAGTGACATCTCATGAGCAACAATTCTTCCAATGACTTTAGTTGGATTGAGATCTTTGTAATTGGGCATCATTTGGATCAATGTGCACACAGTATCATATTTTCTATCCAAGGCTCTTAGGATCTTCTTGATGATGAATCTATCGGTCATCTCCTCACTTCCTAAGCCGGCAATCTCATTTGTGATGAGAGCAAGCCTAGAGTACATTTCAGCGACACGTTCACCATCCTTCATTTTGAACTTGTCAAGTTGACTTTGAAGCACATCCAATTTGGATTCCTTGACGGAGTTGGTACCCTCGTACATATCAATCAAAGTATCCCAAAATTCCTTTGCATTATCAAGACTGCTGATTTTGTTGAATTCTTCGGGGCACAATCCGTTGAAGAGGATATCGCAAGCTTGAGCATTGTATTGCATCATCTTCAACTCTTCTGCGCTAGCTTCACGGTTAGGTTCTCTCCCATCAAATAATTCACCTTGCAAGCCAATACACACAATAGCCCAAACGGCGTGGTTATGTCCAAGAATATGCATTTTCATCTTATGCTTCCAACTAGCAAAATTAGTACCATCAAAGTAAGTACCTCTATAGTGGTAATTTCCCTCGCTAGATGCCATACTCTCCTAGGTTGTGAAACCAAGGCTATGATCACCTAAAGCTATGGAAATCAAGGCAAATGGACACCAAAGCTCTGATACCACTTGTAGGATCAAAAGTATGTCTAGAGGGGGGGGGGGGGTGATTAGACTACTTGACCAAATAAAAACCTAGCCTTTTCCCAATTTTAAGTCTTGGTAGAATTTAGCAACTTAGAACAAGTCAAGCAATCAACCTACACATGCAAGTCTAAGAGTATAGTAGCGGAATGTAAAACATTGCATATGAAGGTAAAGGGAGGAGTTTGGAGGGAGCAAACGCAATGTAGACATGGAGATTTTTGGCATGGTTCCAATAGGTGGTGCTATCGTACATCCACTATGATGGAGACTTCAACCCACGAAGGGTAACAACTGCGTGAGTCCATGGAGGGCTCCACCCATGAAGGGTCCACGAAGAAGCAACCTTGTCTATCCCACCATGGCCATCACCCATGAAGGACTTGCCTCACTAGGGTAGATCTTCACGAAGTAGGCGATTTCCTTACCCATACAAACTCCTTGGTTTAACTCCACAATCTTGTCGGAGGCTCCCAAGTGACACTTAACCAATCTAGGAGACACCTCTCTCCAAAAGGTAATAGATGGTGTGTTGATGATGAACTCCTAGCTCTTGTGCTTCAAATGATAGTCTCCCCAACACTCAACTCTCTCTCATAGATTTGGATTTTGTGGAAAGATGATTTGAGTGGAAAGCAAATTGGGGAAGGCTAGAGATCAAGATTCTTGTGGCTGGAATGGAATATCTTGGTCTCAACACATGAGTAGGTGGTTCTTTCTTAGAAAATGTACGTTGGAAGTGTAGGCACATTTTGATGGCTCTCTCCACAAATGAAGAGTGGGTGGAGGGGTATTTATAGCCTCCACACAAAATCTAATTGTTACACACAATTTACCAAACTCGGTGGGACCGAATCAGAAAACTCGGTCAGACCGATTTAGTTCAGAATGTGAACATTAGGATTTTTGGTGGGACCGACATGTCAACTCGGTGGAACTGATTTCATTACGGTTAGGGCATAACGTAATCTCGGTGAGACCGATTACACAAACTCGGTGGGACCGATCTTGGTAATAGGAAAACAGAGAGTTGGTCAGGCAAACTCGGTGGGACCGAATCGCTCATTTCGGTGAGACCGAAACGTTATGAAAGGGAAACGGAGAGTTTGCAATCCCATCTCGGCGAGTCTGAGATCCCTATCGGTGAGACCGAAGTGACTAGGGTTTCTGGGAGTGGCTATGTCAAGTGAACTCGGTGGCGCCGGATAGATCAAATCGGTAGGGCCGAGTTTGACTTTTGGTTTGGGACATATGTGGATATGGGAAAGTGGTTGAGGGCTTTTCGAGCATATCACTAAGCATTTTGAGCAAGCAAGGCATTAAGAAACACCTCATCCCCTTTTAATAGTATTGGCTTTCCCTATGGACTCAATGTGATCTTGGATCACTAAAATGAAAATGTAGAGTCTTGATCTTGAGCCAATATGTGTCCTTAGCATATTGAGGGGTCCACATTCCTATTCCATGCCATGCCAATCATTGAACTTTCTGAAATGATCATCTCGAAATAGCATTAGTTCAATGAGCTATATGTTGTTAGGAGTTACCATAACCACCCAGGGATAGTTGCACTTTCAAACACTAATCCCGAAGGTAGAGGGAGTATGCGATGGTGATCTTATCAACCTTGGAATCTCTTCCAACACACATCATCACTTTGCCCTCAACTAGTCTTGGTTCATTTTGTAACTCCTATTTCGAGTTACTAATATTAGCAACTGAATGGGTATCAAATACCCAGGGCTACTATGAACACTAGTAAAGTACACATCAATAACATGTATATCAAATATACCTTTGTTCACTTTGCCATCCTTCTTATCTTCCAAGTATTTGGTGCAGTTCCGCTTCCAGTGACCATTTCCTTTGCAGTAGAAGCACCGGGTTTCAGGCTTGGGTCCAGCTTTGGAATTCTTCCCGAGTGACAACTTGCTTGTCATTCTTCTTGAAGTTCCCTTTCTTTCCCTTGCCCTTTTACTTGAAACTAGCGGTCTTATTAATCATCAACACTTGATGTTCTTTCTTAGTTTCTATCGTCGCCGATTTCAGCATCGCGAAGAGCATGGGAATTGTTTTCGTCATCCCTTGCATATTATAGTTCATCGTGAAGTTCTAGTAACTTGGTGATAGTGACTAGAGAACTCTGTCAATCACTATCTTATCTGGAAGATTAACTCCCACTTGATTCAAGCGATTGTAGTACCCAGACATTATGAGCACATGCTCACTGGCTGAGCTATTCTCCTCCATCTTGTAGGCAAAATACTTGTCAGAGGTCTCATACCTCTCGACACGGGCATGAGTCTAAAATACTAATTTCAACTCTTGGAACATCTCGTATGCTCCGTGGAGTTCAAAACGTTTTTGAAGTCCCGGTTCTAAGCCGTAAAGCATGGCACACTAAAGTATCAAGTAGTCATCATACCAAGCTTGTCAAACATTCATAACATCTGCATCTGCTCCTGCAATAGGTGTGTCACCTAGCGGTGCATCAAGGACATAATTCTTCTGTGCAGCAACGAGGATAATCCTCAGGTCACGGATCTAGTCCGCAACATTGCTACTATCATGTTTCAACTTAGTTTTCTCTAGGAACATATCAAAAACATAGAGGAGCTACAACGCAAGCTATTGATCTACAACATAGATATGCAAATACTATCAGGACTAGGTTCATGATAAATTTATGTTCAATTAATCATATTACTTAAGAACTCCCACTTAGATAGACATCCCTCGAGTCATCTAAATTATCACGTGATCCAAATCAACTAAACCATGTCCGATCATCATGTGAGATGGAGTAGTCTTAAATGGTGAACATCTCTATGTTGATCATATCTACTATATGATTCACGTTCGACCTTTCAGTCTATAGTGTTCCGAGGCCATGTCTGTACATGCTAGGCTCGTCAAGTTTAACCCGAGTATTCCGCACGTGCAAAACTGTCTTGCACCCATCGTATGTGAACGTAGTGCTTATCACACCTGATCATCACGTGGTGTCTCAGCACGATGAACTGTCGCAACGGTGCATACTCAGGGAGAACACGTATACCTTGAAATTTTAGTAAGGGATCATCTTATAATGCTACCGCCATACTAAGCAAAATAAGATGCATAAAAGATAAACATCACATGCAATCAAAATATGTGACATGATATGGCCATCATCATCTTGTGCCTTTAATCTCCATCTCCAAAGCACCATCATGATCTCCATCATCACCGGCTTGACACCTTGATCTCCATCGTAGCGTCATGGTCATCTCGCCAACTATTGCTTCTACAACTATCGCTAACACATAGTGATAAAGTAAAGCAATTACATGGCGTTTGCATTTCATACTATAAAGCGACAACCATAAGGCTCCTACCAGTTGCCGATAACTTCTACAAAACATGATCATCTCAAAGAATAACGTATACCACATCATGTCTTGACCATATCACATCACAACATGCCGTGCAAAAACAAGTTAGACATCCTCTACTTTGTTGCTGCAAGTTTTACGTGGCTGCTACGGGCTTCTAGCAAGAACCGTTCTTACCTACGCATCAAAACCACAACAGTGATTTATCAAATTTGCTATTTTAACCTTCAACAAGGACCGGCCACAGTCAAATTTGATTCAACTAAAGTTGGAGAAACAGACACCCGCCAGCCACCCTTATGCAAAACTAGTTGCATGTTTGTCGGTGGAACCGGTCTCATGAACGTGGTAATGTAAGGTTGGTCTGAGCGGCTTCATCCAACAACACCACCGAATCAAAATAAGGCATTGGTGGTAAGCAGTATGTCCATCACAACCCAGAACTCTTTGTGTTCTACTCATGCATATCATCTACGCATAAACCTGGCTCGGATGCCACTGTTGGGGAACGTAGCATGCTATTTCAAAAAAATTCCTACACTCACGCAAGATCTATCTAGGAGATGCATAGCAACAAGAGGGGGAGAGTGTGTCTATGTACCCTCGTAGACCGAAAGCGGAAGCGTTTGACAACGCGGTTGATGTAGTCAAACTTCTTCTTGTTACGACCGATCAAGCATCGAACGTACGGCACCTCCGTGTTCTGCACATGTTCAAATCGATGACGTCCCTCGAACTCTTCATCCAGCAAAGTGTCGAGGGAGAGTTTGGTCAGCACGATGGCATGGTGACGGTGATGGTGAAGTGATCTGTGTAGGGCTTTGCCTAGGCACTACGACAATATAACCACGGGCGTAAATTGTGGAGGGGGGACGCCACACACGGCTAACAATCGTTGTTATGTGTTCTAGCGGTACCCCCCATCATATATATAGGTTGGAGGGGACAAGAGGCAGCCAAGGGGGTGCCCCAAGTAGGAGGAATCCTACTTCGGCGCCTCCCAATTCGGCCTCCCCCCTTTCCATATCCATCCGGAGGGGGAAGGAAGGAGGAGGGAGGAGGGAAGGAAGGGGGAGGCCGAATCCCTCCCCTTACTTTCTCCACTCTCCTGTTTCCATCCCCTTATTTTGGCCTACATGGGGCGCACCAGCCCCTTAGGGGCTGGTCTGTCCCCCTCTTGGCACATTAAGGCCCATGTAGTTGCCGGGGGGATGCCCGGAATCCCTTCCAGTGACCCGATATGCACCCGGTACCCCCGGAACACTTCCGATGTCCGAATATCATCGTCCAATGTATGAATCTTTACCTATGACCATTTCGAGACTCCTTGTCATGTCCGTGATCTCATCCGGGACTCCAAAAACATTCAGTCACCAAATCACATAACTCATATAATACAATATCGTCATCGAACGTTAAGCGTGCGGACCCTACGAGTTTGAGAACTATGTAGACATGACCAAGACACCTCTCCGGCCAATAACCAACAACAGAACCTGGATGCTCATATTGGTTCCCACATATTCTACGAAGATCTTTATCGGTCATACCGTAATGAGAACATACGTTATTCCTTTGTCATCGGTATGTTACTTGCCCGAGATTCAATCGTCGGTATCTTCATAACTAGTTCAATCTCGTTACCGACAAGTCTCTTTACTCGTTTCGTAATACATCATCCCACAACTAACTCATTAGTCACATTGCTTGCAAGGCTTATTATGATGTGCATTACCGAGAGGGCCCAGAGATACCTCTCTGATACTCGGAGTGACAAATCCTAATCTCGATCTATGCCAACCCAAAAAATACCTTTGGAGATACCTGTAGAGCATCTTTATAATCACCCAGTTACATTGTGACATTTGATAGCACATAAGGTATTCCTCTGGTATCCGGGAGTTGCATAATCTCATAGTCGATGGAATATGTATATGACATGAAGAAAGCTATAGCAATAAAACTGAACGATCAACATGCTAAGCTAACGGATGGGTCTTGTTGGGGATATAACTACTAGGTATGAACCGCACAGGAGGGTCTGGGTCATACCACTGGTGACTTATCAATGAAGATGGCGGGTCATAGCAAGCCTATTGATGGCCCAAGACCCAGAGGCGACTTGAGGCCCAAGGGGATGAACCGCGACATGTATAACTTGTATTGTAAGGCAAGCTTAGTTAGTCATCGAGCTGGACACGTTGTGTATGAGCTGGACGGGACTCTATAAGCCGTCGGGCATCAACCTATGTATATAAAGGGCTGACCCAGCGGCGGGTTAACTCAGATAACAAACAATCGAGAGCTAGGTCAAGCGTATTTGTGCCCCAGTAATCGAAACCCTAACAATACAACAGAAAGCAGGAGTAGCCTTTTACCTCGTTGAGAGGGGCTGAACCTGGGTAAACTCTCTGTGTCCTTTGTCCTATTTAACCCCTTCAAGCTAACCTAGTTGCGATGGCTGTCGGTGTCAAAACCGGCGGATCTCGGGTAGGGGGTCCCGAACTGTGCGTCTAAGGATTGATGGTAATAGCAGACAAGGGACACGATGTTTACCCAGGTTCGGGCCCTCTTGATGGAGGTAAAACCCTACTTCCTGCTTGATTGACTTTGATGAGTATAGGGGTTACAAGAGTTGATCTACCATGAGATTGTAATGGCTAAACCCTAGATGTCCAACCTATATGATTATGATTATCTCTACAGACTAAACCCTCCTGTTTATATAGGCACCGGAGGGGGCTAGAGTTGTATAGAGTTGGTTTCAGAGAAAGGAATCTTCATATATGCATGCCAATCTTGCGTTCGACGCCAAGGAGAGTCCCATGTGGACACGGGTAAAAGCCTTCCATCTTGTATCTTCACGGCCCATTAGTCCGGCCCATATCACATAGCCCGAACGCCCGAGGACCCCTAATCCGGGACTCCCTCAGTAGCCCCCGAACCACTCTTCAATGATGATGTGTTCGGCGCACAAGTTGTCTTCGACATTGCAAGGCGGGTTCCTCCACCGAACACTTCAAAGCATCCGAACCAAGGAGCTATATTCGGCCTTTACATCTCCGATCTTGGTAAAGTGAATTCTTCAAACATGTCAATTTTCATTAAATGTCATACCCTTCGACTTCTGTGCTCCCGCCGTCTTAGCTTCCATGTGGCAAATGAAAATGAAGGGCCCAAATTTTTTTACAGATAACCCCTCGACAACGTACAGAAGGTGTCTATTTAAGGAGATCAAATATCAGATACCATTCCATGCGAGGCGAGAATCCTTTGAACTTGCCCCAAGAAACCACGCAATCATGTCTAGCGCTCCTAGCTCTTCCTCCCGTCCCTACAGCCCTCGAAAAGGCGATTGGGAGAGCTGCTTTGTATCCCATGCCCAACTGACCAAGCTCCAGGTGTAGGGCTATCTCCCCCCTGCAGATCTAGTCCCCGTTCGGGCATGATTAACATCCTTTACTAGCGAGGCCCTGGCAGAAACTTTCCTGAATCCCTCAGAAGGGGAGCGAGTGTGCTTCGTGTCTTTTCTTTTGAGAGGCGTTGGATTCCTAATCCATCCTTTCCTCCGAGGTCTCTTGGAGTACCATGGCCTTCAACTGCACAATCTTACGTCGGGCTCCATTCTGCACATCGCGGGTTTTGTCGCTCTTTGAGAGCTATTCCTAGGCTGCAAGGACCATTTCGAGCTATGGAGGAAACTTTTCTGCCTCGTACCTCACTCCCAAAAGGGATCCATATTCGAGGTGGGCGGCGCTGAAGTATGGCACATAACCGGGACAGGATTTCTGTCTAGCAATCCAAAAAAAGCATCCAAGGAGTGGCCCTCGGAGTGGTTTTATATTGAAGACGTCATCCTCTCGGACCCAATTCGACGTGGCCTACCTGAATTTTCCCATGGCCCGCTAAGGAAACGCCACAGCTGGCACCCTCGGAGGCTCGAGGAGGAAGACAATGTGGAAGTCAAGAAGTTAATGGACAAGACAAAGGTACTCGCCCAGTCCGGACTGTCCATAATTAAAGCCATGGCGATCTCCATAACGCGTGGTGTCCAACCACTCCAATCCAGAGGACTCCCCATGTGGAACTACAATGGGGAGGATGATACATCCCACCATGGGCGCAAGGGTCTGGATAACTTTACCGCCCTAGCCGCTATGTTGGTGGAACTTTATAAAGGGGAGAAAGAAGAATTCACTTGCCTCAAGTGCCGAGATGGCTTTTCCATGTACAACCCCCCTAACTGGGTAAGCTTTCAATCCAACACCTCGCTTAATCTTCTTCTCGAGTCGCAATTAGTCAATCTTAACCCGACCATTTTTACCAGGAATGGAGGAAGGTCACTTCGAGGATCTACAGCCTGCCTCCGCAGCCGGAGGACCATAATCGGGAGCTAGATCCCGGATTCGAGGAGGACCTGGATATATCCATGGAGCTCAAGGAGGGGGTCTTTTATTAGGCGAGCTATGACGGCACAGAAGTGGCCATCGAAGCCGATTACCCCGGCCTTCTTCCGTCTTCCCATGTAAGTGCCCAAGGAGCATCTCCTCCAAAAGAGTCTTCCCATTGTGCCTCACCCATTGCACTGCTCGTGCTTCAAAGGGGCGGCGCTCGTCTCACCATGCCGCATCGGGATCGTCCCTTAAAAAGGGTATGCCAACACAAGGCAGATCTTCGAAAACAAAGGCGGACGGCGATTCTTCCAAGCTCCGTCCTTCATAAAAAATGTACGACTTTTGATACGCCCTGCGGCAAACATACCGAACTGTGACATTTTTCTCCTCCCCCATATTCCAGGAAGAGCACTCACCGGACTATATCCGGAGACCTCGCTGGACACACGTCCATCAGTCCGACTCCGGACCCTGCCTCTAGGGCTAGAGTCGATACAGGTGCCATGCCGGACTGTCCTCTCTCCGATGATTCGGATAATGTATCCATCACCAACTCCGAGGTGAAGAGTGCCATGAACCATCGGCGCTGGAGGGCAGCTATGCGTGATCCTACCTTTATTGAAGAGGCATTTAATGCCTTTAGCGGCGGATGCATACATCCGAGCTGCTCGGGATGGGCTTGCTGGGTCCACTCGCCAGCTTTCAAAGGATATGCGGGTAAGATCATTTCGTGTAGATTTAATAGCCATATACCAGTAGCCCCTGAGACTTGAAAATAGTTGAAGAAACTGATTTTAAGGATCGATGTGTAATTAGATACTCATGGAGAAGAACATCATGCTATCTCGAGAGCTGGAGCAGTGTCAGACCCAGCTGACTGCTGCTACTACCGAACTGGAGAAGTCCAAGGAGGCACCAATTGGTGATGTTCCCTTCTGTCCAGAAAAATAATCATTTTCCAGTCATGTGTATGCAAATGAGCACAATTTCGTTTTACAATAGCAGGATCGGCATCACAGCTGGAAGAGAAACTGAAGGCCGCACAGGCGAACAAAGAACATGCCGAAAGGAAAGAGGCCGTTGGTCAACATGTACTGACACGGACCAGGGACAAGAAGAACAAGTTGTAGGACGCCAACACACAGTTCTACGAAGAGCTGAAAGATGTGAGAGCCCAAATAGCAGACGCCTTGAAGGAGAACAAAAAGCTGAGAGGCGGCATATTTAGTATGCCTTTTAACTTATTGTCGTATAGTTCGCTGATGTGAATCCTAACAAGTTTTATGTCGATAGGTGTGTTGACTGGGCGTCCCGAAGAAGATGTGTCCGGATTTCAAGGAGACCTGCTACAAGAGCTATCCAAGGTGCATGAGCGAGTGCGGAAGGTGATGAGAAGCATTGCTAAGGCTTTATGGCCAGTTGATTCACCTCCAGGAAGTATGGAGGACCTTGTGATTTTATTCAAGGGAGCTCGGCATTGTTTTGGGCTATGGAAGATATCGGCATGCCGAGAAGGTGCTCGGGAAGCCTGGGCCATGGTAAAAACACGGTACACCGGACTTGATCCCAATCATATGGCCTGGGTAGGACCTCGGGGACCCGACGGGCAGGAAATTCCGGTTAGCCTGGTGTACGACCAAGTGAAGGTGGCCGCCAAGTTCTCCCAACAAGATTGTAAACTAGACAGCCTGTTAGATGGTCTAGAGGAAGAAGATGTTTTTGAGTATAAGTATCAATGTAGTTTTGTCAACAAACTTGTCTCCAGCTGAATTTGGAAAACGATTGTCATGGCCGACTTTCTGCTTCGACCTCCGAAAACCCTAGGTTTAGGAGTGTTTCCGAATACTATACCATAGGTAAATACCAAAGTATGTTCGGAAACCAGGCAGTCCGGTCATCATTGCTTGAACAGACAAGCTGTATTCGGGGAGTTATGTTATATTACATTTGATTCTAAGAAACATCTTCCAGAGAGAATAGTTCCATTAAGGGTTCCTTTCCCTGGGCTAGTATGCTGTTCTTTGTGCATACCGAAGTTGTGATGCTGAAAAATCACAGTACGCGTTTATACTCTAGGGTTTTATAGTGTCACGAGGGCAGTTCGTCTTTTACTCACTGACCAAACATTCCCTTAAGAACGCTAGCTTTTGGCTTCACCCGTCTGAGGTACATGTCCGGATGACCCGACTGTAACAATCGTAGAGGCGCAATTGGTGGCGGCTCTTCATGTTATTCCTGATTGGACAGTTCCATATTTGGCTTATATAACCCGAGGTGAGTTACCTGAAGATGAAACTTTGTCTAGGCAGATTACCCGGTGGTCTAAGTCAATGACTACTGTCAATGGAGAGTTGCATTGTTGCAGTGTCACAGGGGCGTTTTGCAGGGGCATTTCAACATTGTGTTTCTCCTGAGGAAGGTCGTGAGATTCTACGAGAGATTCATGAAGGATATTGTGGTCATCATGCCGGCTCTAAGTCCCTCGTAGCCAAGGCTTCCTGTCATGGTTTTTATTGGCTCACGGCTCATGTTGATGCAGAGGATTTATTCAGTAAATGTGATGGTTGTTAGAAATTTTCAAGATGAGCTCATCTGTCGGCTCAAGAATTGAGGATTATTCCAATTACTTGGCCGTTTGCAGTCTGGGGGCTGGATATGGTTGGACCTTTCAAAAGGTCCAAAGATAAAAAGACCCACCTTTTGGTGGCGTTTGAAAAATTCACAAAGTGGGTTGAAGCAGAGCCAGTCAGTAAGTGTGACGTGGCAACAGCGGTTCGGTTCATCAAAAAGGTGATTTTCTGTTTTGGCTTCCCTCACAGCATTATAACTGATAATGACACTAATCTATCCAAGGGTGCCATGAAACAATTCTGTCAACGAGAGCATATTCGTCTTATTGTATCATCAATGGCTCACCCCCAGTCCAATGGCCAAGCTGAAAGACCCAATCAAGAAATTTTGAGGGGCATCAAGCCCCGGCCTATGGTCCCTTTGTAGAGGACGCCGGGTTGTTGGGTGGAAGAATTGCCCTCAGTGTTATGGAGTATCAATACTACCCCTAATAGATCTACGGGTTACACACCTTTCTTCATGGTTTAAGGAGTAGAGGCAGTTCTCCCTAGTGACATTCATTACGACTCGCCCCATGTGGCGGCTTATGTTGAAGCTGATAATGCAAAAGCACGCCAGGATGCTCTTGACCTGTTGGCTGAGGAGCTTGACCGTGCAGAGGCTCGTTCGGAGATTTACCAGCAAGATCTGCGTCATTATCATAGCCGTCGGGTTATAACCAGGACCTTTGAAGAAGGAGATTTGGTGCTCCGGCTCATACAGGATCAAACTAATATGCACAAGCTATCCCCGCCTTGGGAAGGGCCCTTTGTGGTCAGAAAAAAATCTGAATAATGGGTCATACTACCTTATCGACGTTCGAGACCACAAGGACTCACACACGTTGGAGGAGGAGACCCCCCGGCCATGGAATATTGCTCATCTTCGGCCTTATTACACATGAGCCACCGACTCTTGTGATGTACATACTTTTTCAACGTATATATTATGATGAATATAATAAAGCCGACATCCATGATAATTCAGGGCCTCTGTCATTTCATTTTTGAGAATATGGGTCTTTATTGTCACTTCATACGATCACTTGGGGGCTTCCTGCTTATTGAGCATAGCTATGACTACCCTCTTGATTCGTCTTGTACGCCATGATTACAAAATACTTGGGGGCTTCCTACTCATCGAGCATAGCTATGACTACCCTGTTAATATGGCTTATACACCTGGAATGAAATATTACTTGGGGGCTCCTTGTTAATGAACAGATCTTTGTTGTCCCTTGTGATAGGCTTGGACGCCAGGTGTATTCACCAAAAATTTGGGTTATCCTGCCTTAGTTTGCCTGCCACTCTGACTAGGTAATCCTGGAATTACTTGCCATACTCTTGACAAATCAATCTTATAAAGACCCTGAATTTGTCAAAGTTAAAATGGCGTTGATAATGTGAGGTCCGTCTTACGGGTTTGAATTAAGGTTTAACTCAGCGGCTGTGCGGCCCTTGAATAGCACTTGACATTGAGGCTTGGCAGCCTATGAATGCCTTGTTTCTTCTGATTTATATTTTGAGATTTTGAACATTTTTTGAGGTTCATCTTTTGGTGCCATGTTGATATATGGTTGAAAAATGATTAGGGCCATGTTGCCTTATGATTCATATATGAGTCTATCCGGTGGTTTTGTTAACCCGACCTGGCTTTGGACTTTAAGTCGCTAGTGTATGATCATTATGTGCTTGGAGTTCTGTGCTCTAAGCTTCGGGATGTTACCCTTGCTGCATATGGCATTGTAAGCCAGCGGTATGAATAAATTGAATAGGGCGTTGTTCTCTAAGACTTTGGGCTATTACCCTTACTGCACATTGCATGACAAGCCGACAGTATGACCCGCTCTGGGGTAAACCTCCAGGGCACCTGTTCTCTGTTTATGTGCAGGGAAAAAATGATAAGTATGGTCTGCATAGTCGATGGTATTATAAGCATAAGTGGGAGATCTTCGAATGATGGATCGGTAGTGTTATGCAAATAAAATGTGCACGATGGCATGGTAGATCATTGTTTTTAACTGGCCTATTACAAGGCATCTGACGGCCCAAAAGGGATAAGTGTTTAGCATCCAAATGCTATGGCTGGTAAACCGACTGCTGAACAAAGTCTTCTAGTCTTGGCGGGTCGAAGCCTTCGGGTCATACTGCACTTCTTCTTCTTCATCTCCTTGATTATCCATTGGCTAGAAGTCAGGCGTAGCCCAGTTGATACCGGTCAAAGCTCTAAACACGGCCTCATCGTCTATAAGACTTGATGGATCAATATCAGAAGCGAAGGTATGCGAGTCGGTGGGATGAGATCCACTTCTTGATGAACCGACGCTTTCACCTTCTTGTTCTCAGCATCATAAGCTGCCTGGTATTGGGATAGATCTATTTCTTCAGCCAGCTTGCTTGCTACTGGATGCATTTCCCTTGCTATTTGTGCAAAATTATCAGCGCTGAAGGGAGACCCGTCTTCTTTCACGCTGGGGCAGCCATTGGCTAAATCCTCTGGATCAAGATCTGCTTGCCATGCCTTTGCCCGGCTTAGGGCAGTCATGGCGCTGGCTCTGTCGGCTGATCGCTTTAACTCTTCAATCGTCTGGGGCATCACCAATAGCTTCTCTAGTGTTTCCTTGATGAGGATGGGCAGATTTTTCTTATGAATAGCAGCAGCGATTGTCCGCTGAGCGCCAATGTATAGCTGCTCTACCAGAGTATAGACAGCCTTAAGCTTGATTGTAACATCCCAATTTTCAATTTGGATGTTATACATAGGACATCATATGCATATCATATTTTGTTTGCATTTTGGTTGAGATCCTAAAAATCTTAAGCAACTCAAGGACCCGAGAGAGTTGGAGATTTCACAAATTTTCATATTTGAATTTTTCAAAATTGAAAAGAGGATCAATTTGATTTTAATATTTTTTCTCTCCAAACATTTCCAATAATAAAAATAAATGAGAGAAGATAAAATGACTTCTTCAAAAGAGAGGAATATTGGAGAAGAAATTTTAAAATCAAATTAATATTTTATTTGCATTTTATTTGAATTAGAAAAATATGCATTTTAGGCCAGAAAATGTTCACCTTGTCCAAAATATTAGGTTTGGACGGTGAAAATTATTTCTGGTATTTTTACAATTTTTTTAGAATTTATTAGGATTTTTATTTCACCCAAAATTTATTAAAAAAACTTCATCGCCTGACTGGGCCGAAGGCCCAGCCGAGCCGGCCCGCCGCGCGCCGCCTCCCGCTCGGGAGAGTCCCGCCGCCGCTCGACTCGCCGGAGTCCAAGCCGGACTCCGGGTCCGCCGCCGCCTGCCCCCTCCCCCAGGTCGCCCCCGGCCCCTTTATAAGCCGCCCCAGTCCCGCCGCCTCCTCCTCACCCCGCCACCGCAGCCGCCGCCGTAGCCGCATCGTGCCGCTCGCCGCCGTGTGCTGCCGTGCCGCCGCCGCTCGCCGCTCGCTGCCATGTGCCGCGCCCTGTCGCCACTATCACGCCGCCGCCGCACCGCACCCCGCCTCGCTGGACCTCACTGGAACACGCTGCCGGTTTTCGCCAGTTTTTAGGTAAAAACCTAGATCGTTTTTTTAGGGTTTCGACGGTTTATTTTTTGTTTTAGTTTTAGTTTATTTAGCAAACATTCACCGGTTAACTTCTGTTAACGAACGCTTTTCATTCGTTAGTTCCTGTTAGCGAATGTTCGTTCGTTAGAGTTTTTCTTTTTCATTTTATTTTCGGCCAGGGACCTATCCATGAATACTTTTATCACAAATTAGCCCCTGATCTTCAAACACTCGCTACTTTTTTCTCGTTCATCCAATTCCAGTGAAACCAACGCCAAAATCATCGTCTTGTTACCCACTTTCTAGATAATCAACTTGAACATCGTTTTGAAAAATTAAAATTTGGTTTCAAGCAGATTTGAACTCAAACTTCTTTTGATCGTAGTTTGAGTTTCGTAGCTCCGATTCGTTTGATTCTTTTTGCAAATCGAAGCTCTTGGGTTGACTTTCAATTTGCATCTTTTATTTTGAGTTTTACCCTTGCATGGTATGCTTGAGTGCTTATGTATGCTATTGTTTGTTCACGATTGAGTTTCCGGAGTGCGAATCATGCTACTACGAGTCACTAGGGTTTGCAGATCGTCAGCAAGGCAAGTAACACTTTGATCGTATCCCTTTATTAGCCAGCTTTATGCATTAGTTCCAATCCTCAAACATTGCATGGGTATGACTTGTTTAACATGCGGGTATTGGGAAGTAGTTGATGAGGTAGAACATATTGTCTTTTATTCAAACCCTGGGGTGTTACTACCTTATGCTTATACTGGTATGCTATGCTCATAGATGTGGGTTGGTTCGAGTGATCCATGAAGATGTGAGAGTTATCATTAATTAATGGTTAAACTCAAGGTGACTACTTTAATACACATCTGGGTGGATTGGTTACGGGCACCTGGAGAATCCAGTGTTGTCCTAGGATATGCCAGAGTACCCGTGTGATCATCCTATGGTTTGCCACCCAGGCTCAAAGGGATCATAAGATTATTCATGCTAGAAACTTCCATGTGCAGCCACAAGCCATTATGGGATTTGGCATAGTTGAGTAATTTGTGTGACCACTTTAAGTGGTAGGCTAGTAGATGTAGGGAAAGTAGGTGGTACTGTCTACCCAGAGTAAAGAATTAATGTTTCAGAAAGACTGTGTCTCGGTCATCTGTTTCTCAAACACCGTTTAGTACGAGAAATCCAATGGAGGAGATCGAGTCTTGTGGGGAAAAGTGTGCAAACATCTGCAGAGTGTATAAACTAATCATGGTTAACCGTGTCCCCGGTTATGGACATCCTAAGTATCTGGTACTTGAGTTATTATGTTGATCTCATCACTCTACTTAATTAATTTGCGGGGATTGTAATTATTATTTTGTGATTGAGTTGGAGGAACCTTCTCAATATTTTTCTCAAAAAACTTTGTAGTTAAATAAAATATATTCCTTTGTTGTAGGGAAAAACTAGCTTTACGCAAATGATAACCATAAAGCCTCCACCATCCATATATGCATATAGTGTTAGCTATTACTTGTTCATTGCTCTATAGTGTTATCTTGCCAGCATATTCCATGTGCTGACCTACACAGGCTGCAACGTATTATGTTGCAGAGTTTTCAGACAAAGAGTAAGGTGCGCTAGGTCGCTGTCGTGGACTCAGCTATGCCATTGGAGTTGATGGACTCATTTACCTTCGAAGCTTCCGTTGTTATCTTATTTAGATGGCTTTCAGCCATATTATTGTAATAGTTCTCTTTTGAGACATTCGATGTAATAAGTGTGTGATTGAACTCTGTTATAAATCCTCAAGTACTGTGTGTCAGCATTACCGATCCAAGGATGACACTTATGCACAGAGATTTGACCGTCTGAGGTCGGATCGCTACAAGATGGTATCAGAGCACACGCTGACTGTAGGACACGACCACTAAGATAAGCCATAGGACCCTCTCCTCTACTCATTTCTGACTCTTCTCCATTTCTACTCTATAGATGGCGGACCCAAGGAACAAGTTTTCTCAACCGGATGAAGACACTCCTTTTGGACGACACTTGAAGGAAGCCACTAGGTACCTAAGCATCGGAATGCCAAGCTTCACCAGGACCTACACCGCCACTCTACCTAAAGAGGAGTGCTGGATGATTCGAGTACATGTTCCAGGAAGGACATTCACACCAGCTACTGAGCCCATAGAGTTTTCCTTTGATGCACCAACCTGGAGTCTAGGAAAGAGCATGGCAGCCCACATCGCCATGGGATGCATCGGCGAGGTATACCACAAGGATCTTAAGGACACCATCTACCAGATATGTGGACGCCGAGATGACAAATGGGAGATGATTTGCACTAGGAAGGACAAGTCCATTGCAGCCTACATCCAGGAGTTGAACCAGCACATTCATTGTTAGGAGAACCAGATGTGCGCCAGCATGATAGACATGAAGAAGGTGATAACCAGTAACATGGAGTTAGAAGAGGAGCTCAAGTTTACACGTGATGGATACGAAGAGGAAATTGCAGTACTACCGGAGAAGAATGAAGACCTGAAGAAGAAGCTAGGAATATTCAGTGGGAGATCCCGCACCTGAGGAGGACAACCACCCTGAAGACTACATCATTATCGACGACACCGACTCTGACCCCGATAGTGATGATGATTATGAAGACGAAGCTAGAGCAGATATCATGGAGTCTTCTTCCGATCAGAATTTCTAGTCGACCACCATATTATCAGTAGTATTCCTCCATGTATATAGTAGTAGTCCGAGTATTTTGTAACGGTAGATTAGATCAATTGTATGTCCTTGTTTGAATTGAATGATGTGAATGAATGTGTTTGTCTCATGTGAATATGGGTAGTGATTTCCCTTTAGACCTCACTCTATTCTATTCTCACCCCCTAGACCTATCAGATGCCTCCCAGACGTGACCCCGGATTTGTTTTCCCACCGGAGCTCACCCAGTTGATCCAACAACATAATTCCTTGATGCAGTTACCAGTTTAGAACCAAGGCAACAACAAAAACAACAGCCCACCGCCACCACCTACAGTGGACAACTTAGCCCGTTTTCTAAGGTTGAATCCGCCGGTGTTTTCCAGTAGCACTGAGCCCGATTGTTGCTGATGATTGGCTCTACAGGATTGGAAGGGAGCTGACCACCGCAGGTTGCATAGATGCTGAGAAGGTGCGCTTTACCGCACATCAATTGGATGGACCCGTAGCCTCATGGTGGGAGAATTACACCGCCACTTTCCCCATAGCCAATGTCACATGGGATCAGTTTCAGCAAGCTTGTCGCACACCCCACGTCTCAACTAGAGCTATGAGCATGAAGAAGCATGAGTTTCCCAACTTACGCCAGGGAAATCGTACTGTGGGGCAGTACATGGATGAGTTTAGTAAGTTAGCTCGTTATTCCCCGGATGATGTGGCCACAGATGTCGCAAAGCAGGAGAAGTTTATGGAAGGGCTGAATGATGAGCTGAGTATGCAGTTGAAGGTGGCAACATTCACTAACTACCAGGAGTTGGTAGACAGGTCCCTCATGATTGAAGGCAAGCAGCAACAGATAGAGAGCCACAAAAGGAAGTATGGACAGGGGAATTATAATTCTGGAGCTCAGTAGAAACCTCGCTTTACCCTGAACTCGGGAGGACATAACCATCATAATCATGGAGGCCACACTCACAATGGAGGAAGCTCACATAATCATAGTGGCCCTAAGAATGGTAATGGGAATGGAGGAAACAACGGTTAGAATCGTTTCAACACCACTACACCCGCCAAGAAGGATCTAAGTCACATTACTTGTTTCAAGTGCGGGTAGACTGGACACTAAGCCACCAAGTGTCCTGAAACAAAGAATGGGAATGGTAATGGAAGCTCAGGGAAGAAGCCAAACCCCTTCACCAGAGGTCAGGTGAACCACATCAACATAGAGGAAGTTGAAGAGTATCCTGACGCAGTAATTGGTAAGTTATTGATTAAGTCATTTACTGCTCTCGTTCTTTTTGACACTGGTGCATCGCATTCATACATATCAAGGGGATTTGAGGACAAGTTTAAGTTGCCAACATTCGCCCTTAGGTCACCCATGTTAGTAAGCTCGCCAGGAGCAGAGTATATGGTCAGCCGATGGTGTGATCGGTTACATTAACCATTGGTAGCCATGTTTTCCTCTCAGATCTAGTAATTCTAGAGTCACAAGGATTGGATATAATACTAGGCATGGATTGGCTATCGAAGTATGGAAGAAACATTGACTGTGTTAGTAAGTCAATTTTACTCACCACCCCGGAGGGAAAAAGGATCAAGTATGTATCTAGGCATGCGCCAAGGAGGACCCAAGTAAATTCCCTCTCGGGAGTTGTTCAGGAAGAAGTGCCTATTGTGAAGGACTACCCGGATGTGTTTCCAGAGGAATTACCGGGCATGCCACTAGATCGAGACATAGAATTTTTGATAGAGCCGTTGTCAAGCACCAGACCAATATTAAAGAGACTGTATCGGATGCCCGCAAATGATCTGGAGGAAATTAAGAAGTAGATTAAGGAGTTATCGGAGAAAGGTTATATCCAACCATGTTCATCACTGTGGGGAGCCCCAGCGCTCTTAGTTGAGAAGAAGGATGGATCTTTGAGAATGGGTGTTGATTATCGGGCATTGAATGAAGTGATCAAGAACAAGTACCCACTACCGATGATCAATGATTTGTTTGACCAGCTCCAGGGAGCTAAAGTATTATCCAAGATCGATCTTCGATCAAGATACCACCAGTTGAAGATCCGAGAACAGGATATAACCTAAGACAGCTTTTACCACAAGGTATTGGCTATATGTACACTATCATGTCTTTTGGATTGACTAACGCCCCTGCCTATTTCATGAGTATGATGAATAAGGTGTTCATGGAGTTTTCAGATAAGTTTGTTGTGGTGTTCATTGATGACACTTTGGTGTAATCGAAGAATGAAGAGGAACTCAAGGAACATCTGCGATTAGTTCTCGAGAAGCTCAAAGAACATCAGCTATACACCAAGTTTAGCAAATGTGAGTTTTGGTTGAAGGAAGTTGGATTTCTTGGACATGTTATATCAGGAGAAGGTATAGCAGTAGACCCTACCAAGGTCCAGTCTATCACAGAGTGGTTGGCACCCACCTCAGTAGGAGAGATCCGCAATTTTCTGGGACTCGCATGATATTATAGGAGGTTCATTAAGAATTTATCCAAGATTGCGAAACCCATGACAGAGTTGTTGAAGAAGGACACCAAATTCAAATGGACCGAGGAATGTGAGGCCAGTTTTCAGGAGTTGAAGAAACATTTGGTTATAGCCCCAATACTAATTCTTCTGGATATACAGAAGGATTTCCAAGTGTATTGTGACGCTTCTCGCTTGGGACTTGGAGGTGTACTTATGCAAGACGGAAGAGTTGTTTCATATGCCTCATGGCAGCTTCGACCTGACGAGTTGAATTATGCCACACATGATTTGGAGTTAGCAGCCGTAGTGCATGCGCTCAAGACCTGGAGGCAATTTCTTATTGGAAACCGTTGCGATGTGTACACGGACCATAAGAGTTTGAAGTATATTTTCACGCAGAAGGAGCTGAACCTCAGGCAGAGGAGATGGTTGGATCTCATAAAGGATTATGATATGAAGTTGCATTATCATCCAGGAAAGGCCAATGTCGCAGCAGACGCTTTGAGCCGCAAGAGTTATGTCAATACCCTCGTAAGCAGAGGATTACCGCAGGAGTTAGTTAACGATCTCAAGGAACTTCGTTTGGAGATAGTTCCAAGAGGTTTTGTTGTAGCAATGGAGGTTCAGTCCACATTATTGGGAAAGATTCGTGAAGCTCAGAAGGATCATAAGGAAATTGCAGAGATAAAGGAGAAGATGAGCAAAGGAAAAGCCAAGGTTTTTCATGAGGATGAGCACGAGACTTTATGGTTTGAGGATCGTGTATATGTGCCCAATAATGTGGAGATCAGGAAGTTAATACTCCAGGAGGCTCAAGACTCCCCATACTTGATTCATCCCGGAAACACCAAGATGTATTTTGATTTGAAGGAACGTTTTTGGTGGACTGGTATTGTCGTGGGTTTGTCACGGCAGATGTCCTTGTGAAAGGACTTAGTCGTGGAGCCATCGCAAAGGGTTAGCTTAAAGGGGTTAAACCGGACAAGGGGACACTGGGAGTTTATACTAGTTCGGCCCCTTCGATGAAGGTAAAACCCTACGTCTGGTTGTGATTGGTATTGCTAGGGTTTCGAAGGCCAGGGAGCGAATCTGCTTTGTTTGGCTCTCGAGTTGTTGTCTGTCCTCCTCAAACCGCGGCCGGGTCGTCCCTTTATATTCATAAGTTGACGCCCGCTGGTTTACAGAGTCCCAAGGCCGGATCATAGATGTGTCCGGCTTGGTCTCTATTCCTATAACTTACAACACAAGTTACATGACAGGGTCGATTTACATCTACAGGCTTTAACCCGCATTTGGGCCTTGGGCCTTCGTAAAGCGCCACCATCTTTATGTCTTCATGGGCTTCTATCTTCAAGGAGCTAACCCGGCCACTCCTAGCCGGTTTACCTCCAGTAATCATATCCCCAACATTAGGCCCCAGATTGATTTGAACTTGTTCATGTCAATCTTCAATACTTAGAAAATTTCTTGCCCTGTCACCTTCATATAAATCTGGTAAACCGCCATGATGTCATCCTTTAGATCCGTAGTAAACTGCCCTGATGTCATCTATTCGTTGAAGCCGAAGATTATCTTCATTAATGAATATCCAACCATCAAGGCGACACCATTATTAATTATCCATTTTTGAGCTCCTCGATTCATGCACCTACCGTTTTATCGCCTCGCCTTATAAATAGGGGCAGAGGATCCCTTTCTTTTCTTTCCGTTACCCCTTCATCCCTTCTTCTTCCTCGCGACGTCCCCGCACCTGAGCGCCGCCGCCATCGTCAAGCCTCGCCTCTGCCTTAGGTTTGGTTGCTGCATCAACCTATTCGTCCAAAGCTCTGCAGCACACCTCCGCTGCTTCCACGGCCGCAGTAAGTCCTTTCCTCCTTCCTTTCTAGATCCATTAGGGTTTCCTTGTTCTTTGCAGTTCTTTGAAGTTCATCGGGGCTTCGGTGCTGTTCTTCCTTGTTCCTCCTTAGTCTATAGATGGACACTTCACACTTGACGTATCCCATGCCATAGCTAACCTTCTGTTACCACCACAAACCTTTATGCACAAAAACTTATCTAGTCCTTTACGAACTATTTCAGGACCAGCCTTTTTTCCTTTTAGGTCTAAATCTTTTTCTTTTCCTGACTTGTGGTAGATCCGAAATGCCCCTGTGATCCTGTGAAACCTGTTTTTTACCTTACTTAACCCTCTTTGCCTTAGATCTGTATCCTCTTTACCATGTAGGCGGTTTACCTTTGTAAAAACAATCTATCTCATACCATTAGTCCCATAGTAAACCGGCAAATCTTCTTTATGTTGATGATAATAGTCCGGTTTAACAACACATGTATGCCCTTGGTATGACCTTGTCATTCACTATTGTATTAATCTCCGGTTTACGCAACTTCACATACCTGTATATGTTTATTCCATTGCATGTTGCGCTCCTCCATGAATGACTCATAAACCAGCATTTCCTTTTCAGTTTTTCATTTCATAATGGCCAAACAGTTTGCCGCTTGCAACTGGGTCCCCTCCCGGATCACCGAAGATCAATTGAACGAAATGGTTAGTGTCGGTGTCAAAACCGGCGGATCTCGGGTAGGGGGTCCCGAACTATGCGTCTAGGCCGGATGGTAACAGGAGGCAGGGGACACAATGTTTTACCGAGGTTCGGGCCCTCTTGATGGAGGTAAAACCCTACGTCCTGCTTGATTGATATTGATGATATGCGTAGTACAAGAGTAGATCTACCACGGGATCAGAGAGGCTAAACCCTAGAAGCTAGCCTATGGTATGATTGTATGTTATGGTTGTTCTATCGACTAGCCTGGCCTCGGTTTATATAATGCACCAGAGGCCTAGGATAACAAGAGTCCTAGCCGAATACGCCAGTGGGGAGGAGTCCTTGTCTTGATCGCCAAGTCTTGTGGAATCTTCCTTGTATGTGGCAACTCTCCGAACTGGCCCATGAGTATGCGGCCATGGGGGTCCTCGGCCCAATCTAACAGATCGGGAGATGATGTGGTGAGTACCTCCTAGTCCAGGACACCGTCAGTAGCCCCCTGAACCGATCTTCAAGTTAGAGACGCTCCTCGATTCTTCCGAACTATTCTTCATCTTCGGTTGTCGGTCTTCAAAACTGGTTCAACAGATCTTCTCATCTCCGATCTTGAGGATCGCTGAAATGCATTTGATGAGTTTACACGTCGGGTATCCGAGGAGCCCCTTTAAGTTTCTGGCCTTTATCAATGCCTTATTTTTATGCCACACCTCGGGTTTGAAGTTGTTCCCGAGCGGCAGCGTCCTCTTGCGTCCGAGCTCCAACGCCGGACTGCATTCGAGGTATCTTTTGCAGCCGAGCACCAACGCCGGACTGCTTCCCAGCTCTAACGCCAGAATGTACCCGAGCTCCAACGCCGGACTATGTATCCGAGCTCCAATGCCGGACTGTATTTGAGGTGTCATAAATCACCTTGGTTCAAAGAAGTTTGAAGGAGTTTAGCCGAGCTTAATGCCGGAAATGCCCTCTATGGAGTCAGCCACTAGCGCCCGAGCTTTATGCCGGACTGCTTCCGAGGTGGTACACCACCCCGAATGTGGGCCGATTTTCGTCAATATTTTTGATGGGACATTTACATCTATGCCCCAAATTTGCGCCCACTCTCAGATTTACCCCTAATTTCAAAGCCTGCTCAAATTTGCCCCTCCGCCGTTAGGTGCACTTACAAAAATACCCTTCTGTGACGTTACTGTCCGGTCAAAGCCGGTCAAAGGGCTTTGACCATCCTGAAAAAATAGCAAAAAAATTCTAAAAAATCTGAAAATTTGTGGGATCAAAGATACTAAGGTTCGCAAGGTGCATGCAAAGTTTCGTGTTGTTCATACATTCCAAGAGCTCGTGTCAGAGGAAAAACAATAAATATGTAAGCCTATGAACAGTAAATTCAAAAAAATAGTAAGAAAATTCAAAAAAATATGAAATTTTTTGGCATCAAAGAGGCTCGGGTTTGCAAGCTACGTGCAAATTTTTGTTGTGTTTGGACATTGGCGGGGCTTGTGGAGAAAAAACAAAATTTGGCTCGGGAAAAAACTTGGGAAAAAATGACTATCTTGTTTTTTCTTGCTAGAGCTCCTCGCATGTCATTTGATCACAAAAACTTGCAAGCACCTTGTGCACCCAAGCCCCTTTGATGCCAAAAAATTTCATATTTTTTTAATTTTTTTTGCTATTTTATTTCAAATTTATTGTTCACAAGCGTGCATATTTACTGTTTTCCTCGCCACGAGCTCCTGGAATGTCCAAATAGCACGAAAATTTGCACACACCTTGGGCACATGAGTATCTTCGATCTGACAAAATTTTAGATTTTTTAGATTTTTTTCAGGACGGTCAAAGCTGTTTAACCGGATGGTAACGGTGCAAAAGGGCATTTCTATAAGGGCACCTAATGGCGGAGGGGCAAATTTGAGCAGGCTTTCGAATTAGGGGTATATCTGATTAGGTGGTTCAAATTAGGGACAGAAATGCAAATGGCCCATTTTTTATTGGTGCAATTTATTCTTTGCCGAGATATATAGCCAGTAGCCCTCAAGGTGGGTATCGGTCTAAAACCCGAGATGCACATGAAGGATGACATAAGACCACAGATCCCAGTAGCCGCTGAGACTCAGGTTGATTTGCAAAATCGGTCTGAGGATCAAGTCCTAGCTCGGCAGAATACTTCAGGACACAAAAAGCGGCATGCTCAGTCCTCGATACTCAGGTTGGGTGCGGTCGACCAACCTGAGGATCAAAATCTCCTCAGAAATTGTATTACACTTAAAATTTTCTGCATTGGACAGGCGATGCAGTAGCCCCCGAGACACTGGTCGGGTGGCAACACCAGATCAGGGGATCGATGTGCCCCTTTAATATTTTTAAATAATGAGCCTGAAGCCCAGTAGCCCCCGAGCCTTAATACGGGCACGGGTGGCCGAATTAAGGATTGATATCCATAGTAAAATCACAAATTATGTGTAATGACTCTATGTATCCAAGTACTTTACGTCATTAATGCTCGGATCCGCATTGTACAAAACTTTGTTGACCGACCATCGGCTTCCACCTCCTCAGCCAATAGCCGAGGAGTGTTTGTCCTACTTTATAAAGCCTTTATGAGGGCAAAGATTTACAACAAACAAGGCAATCTGGCCATATGGTTTTATAAACAAAGGTACGCAGAGAGATATGTTATATTACTATTTAACAGAAGAAATGTCTTTCAAAGAAAATAGTCCCACTATCGGTTCCTTTCTTTGGGTTGTCATGCTAAGCATGATCATGAAACCTCAGCTCCAATGTAAGAGCAAAATATCGAGGATTTAGTTTGGGAGGCCAGTTAATAGCCCCCGGTAGTGTTCAGCGACAGTCAAGGTCAAGCCGTACACACTTTGGCCATTGTTATGAATGGCCCATCATTTAACACCGTCATCGGATCTCCGACTAGTTTACGCTTATTATGACAGTCAGTTTTCGGCTTTCTCCACTGAGGTGCTTAACCATGTGAGCTGGAAGCACAATCGCAGTGGTTCTCCCTTTGCACACCTAGCCGAACAAAGCGGAACGTAGGAGGCAAGTGCAGGAGCCGGGCAACCCAACTATTGACCGAAGACACAATTCGAAACCGATGCATATATAGCAATATCTGAGAATGTTTTTGCCGAATCTCTAAAGGTGTCTGGCATAGCACTGCGAGACTTGTGCTGAAAACACACAAATAGTTTAAAAGTGCCATAAGCTTGGAAAACCAAAAAACGCTAGTAAAAACTTGACATCCGAACAAGATCAAGTGTTTGGTGCCAATCCGAAAATTGGCCTTAGCAAAAGAAGTGCTTCTGTCGCGCTTTAACATGATACATCCTATCTCAAGACTTCAAGCGGGTCAGCCTACGGCTTCAACCTCCTATCCCGAGGGCGGAGTACTTCTCATTAGGCTAGTTTAGCAAACTAAACTCTAGCGGCTTTGAGAGAGAAATTAGGCTCCCCGGCTAGTGACCACACGCTCGTGTCGAAAAAAGGAGTGATAGATAATAATAATAATAATAATAATAATAATAATAATAATAATAATAATAATAATAATAATAATAATAATAATAATAGTAAAACTTTGCAACGACTAAGAAGAAGAACACTTATCATAAAATGGCTCATATAAATTTAAGAGCCCCCAAGTGACTTGGGTAAAAGAATGATTGCATGTACCGAAGTACTTATATCATATCTATGTTCAACCGAACTTTAAACGCGTCTTAACCGACCGTCGGCTTCTCCCTCTTCGGTCAAGGACCGAAAAGTGTTATGTACTCCATCTGTCGAGAATATCGATGGTGTTTCCAATAACCAGGCAATTAGGCCATAAGGCTGTAATAGACAAAGCGCGCTTAGGGAACTTATGCTATATTGCTGCGAAGTGTAAGAAGCATCTTCGAAGGAAATAGTACCCCCACCGATACCTTTCTTCGGTGCTCATTGTTATTATGAGACTTGTGCAATAGGTTTTTTTGTACTCATGAGTTTCGTTGTGTGCCGACCATCATTGAAAACTATAAGAGCGCTAGCTTTCAGCTTCACCCAGTCTGAGGTCCGGCTCGGATGACCCGATCATGACAATCATAGAGGTGCTCCCTTTACTCCCTAGCCAAACAATCGGGAACGTAGGGGTAAACACAGGAGCGAGGCAACCCAGCTTGCAAATCACTTAAGTCAATATGGTGCATATTGTGGCGTAATACACGAACAAGGAACGAAGTCGTACAAGTATAATCATATGCAAGAGGAAAAGCTTCATGAAGGAAGCCCCAAAATGAATTGGGTATTTGAATTTATGCGTCATAAACAAAGTTTGGACAAGGAAATTTTTTACAAGCAACGTTTTTCCAAAAAGTATAATGCTTGGTCGAACCGAACACAAGTTAGAAATTAAAGCTTTGAGCATGAAAGCGACTTAGCTGGTTAATGTGTTCGGTATTGATGACGCGGTCCGAGCTTGATGCGGGACAAGTTTCCATCCCCCAAGCCGATCCCGAGGTGGCAGAGCGGAGATCCCGACACGCCGAAGTGGTGACATAGCACGGTCAATGCAGACCGGCAGAGTGACGCCGAAGTACCCGGATCATTTTCCTATGCAAAAAAATAGTGCAAAGCGGAGATAATAGTAATAATGATAATTAAAAAAATCGTTGCATAATAAATAATTTATGCAAAGTGAGTAATAAAAGAAATATGGCCTGGCGCCGAAGTCAATGTCGATGCAGGGTGTCGGCGTGATGCGGTAAAGGCGTGGCAAAGCCTGAATTCACAGGTCGGTGTGAGCTCCGGATGCGGCGTTCGCCAGACTATGTACGGAAACTGACCGAACCATCATGTGACTGTCGTTAATGCGGCCACCATTTGATAGACCTATGTACATATGATGGACAAACCAGAGTAATAATTCCTTGGAAAAAATGAACCCAAACAAGCAAAAAATACTGGGATTAATAGCACCTGCTTTATTTGTTGTAGCAATCCGAAGGAAGGTGATTCCCAAAATTGGGACTTGATCCGCACACCCATTGCCTGATGGGCGATAAAACGATGGCATGGCAATGCTGGCAAAGGTTGGCTCGCCGAGGCAAAGCCCTCGGTCCAGCTAACGTGACGGAGCTGGTCGGCTAGGGACGCCGAAGTGTCTGGAGTAGGTTGATGAAGAGATGGCGAAGCCCCCGGTCTAGCTGAGATGTCGAAGCCTCGATGTCAGCCGATGAGTCGAAGTAGGTCGGCATGATGGACACCGGCTTGAAGAAGCAATAGTGCAGCCCTGCCGATGCAGGTCGTGACGTGGTCGATGCCGGCTTGATGAAGCGACCGTGCGGCGATGCCGGTATGCCCGCTCTGTGTAATCCGTGGGGCGGCGATGTTGGTGATGATTTATCCTTCGCGATGCCGGACTCTTGTTCGGCTTGCCAAGATGATGATCCGAAGAAGTTGAGCTCGGCTCAACAAAGTGACGACGTGTCTAGCGCAGGTCGGCAGCCGTGGAGCAATATTGCCGGACTAGTTTGACACCAGCATGATGTTGAAGATCATGTTCAAAAGATCTTAAAGTTAGCGGGATGTGTTCGGAAACAAAACACAATACCCCATACAAGACTTCCTTCAAAAGGGATGTCCGAAATCCTATTCATAAAAAGACAAACTCGGGGCGGATTCGTTTTCACGCAGAAAACAGATCCGAAAAGTGATGCACTAATTGGAAGGTTCCCAGAGTTTGGACGGTCGGATCGAGCTAAAATTTTGAGAGGTGGTAGATATAGGAATTCCGCAGCCGATCAACGGTTGGATCTTCCAAAGGACGTTCGAGCTAGAAGCTGGACACCATGCCCTAAACTCATCCAGATTCCCGTCCAGATTTGACAGGGCTCCGGTATATCGTGGATTGCCAGAGGTTCCTTCATCGGAACTCAACCAAATTTTCCAGGGTTGTTGTAGACTCAATTCCACACAATTCCACCAAAGCTATCGTTAAAAAGACACTTAAGGAGGCGGTGGCGGCAGACACAAGTTTGCTGTCTAGAAAAACAGCACGGTCGCCCGAGGGCAATGTTGACGTTGAGCTCCCGGGCTCCCTGGATGATTCCTCCATGATCTTGATAGAGATCGGAGTTGATGTTTATAAATGACCTCATCCGAACATGATGATCGGAGGTAGGGCGCAGTCCTTGGTCAAACCAAGGTGACCAGTCAAGCTGGTGACGAAGATGCTGAAGTCGCAGTTGATCTGTAGGCGAGCCATCAACCTTTTGCCGAACACACAGCGGAACTCTCAGTGAAAGCACCAATGTCGGTGTCAAAACTGGCGGATCTTGGGGAGGGGTCCCGAACTGTGCATCTAGGCCGGATGGTAACAGGGGGCAGGGGACACAATGTTTTACCCAGGTTCGGGCCCTCTTGATGGAGGTAAAACCCAACGTCCTGCTTGATTGATATTGATGATATGGGTAGTACAAGAGTTGATCTACCACGAGATCAGAGAGGATAAACCCTAGAAGCTAGCCTATGGTATGATTATATGTTATGGTTGTTCTATCGACTAGCCTAGCCTCGGTTTATATAATGCACCAGAGGCCTAGGATAACAAGAGTCCTAGCCGAATACGCCGATGGGGAGGAGTCCTTGTCTTGATCGTCAAGTCTTGTCGAATCTTCCTTGTATGCGGCAACTCTCCGAACTGGCCCATGAGTATGCGGCCATGGGGGCCCTCAGCCCAATCTAATAGATCGGGAGATGACGTGGTGAGTACCCCCTAGTCCAGGACACCGTCAGTTAGTATCGGCACCTTGCCAAAGAAGACGGAGATCCGGTGGCGAGTTCCAGGAACAGAGAATCCTCCTACCCCGAGGCAGGGTGAGGTAGTGATCTTTGTCGACCACATAGGCCGTGGCTTCAAACCACCAGGGTCAAAGTTTTTCCGAGATGTTCTTGCCAGTTTCCAACTCCATCCTCAAGATATTGGACCCAACTCGGTGTCCAATATATGCAACTTCCAAGTTTTCTGTGAAGCGTACTTGCAAGAAGAGCCCACTGCTGAGCTGTTGCGGGACTTTTTTCATCTGAACCAGCATACAAAGTTTGTAAATGGCCCCAATAATGAACTTGGTGTTGTTTCAATTCAAAAGCAGAAAGAAGTTGAATTCCCTCATGCCAAACTGCACAGCCACCCTAAGGAATGGAACCAGACTTGGTTTTACTGCAGAGATACTTCTCCTGATGATGAGAATCCCCTTCCAGGCTATCGTGATCATTGGCTTTCCAACACCCATCCAATGCCGCAACGCTTAAGTTCTGCAGAACGGGCCAAATATGCCCCTCAACTCGCCAAGCTCCGGGCCTTTATGGCCAACGGTTTAACAGGCGTTGATTTCGTGCGATGTTGGATATCTTGGAGTGTCTTACCGCTAAGTCACCGCCCCAGTTTAATGTGTGAGTACACCAGTGATGTTGAAGATCCTCAACGCCATATCAACATTCAGGTGACCGATGAAGAGGTCACTGAAGGCGTGAAGAAAATTTTGAATGAATCGGAATCAGTCTATCGTCAAACCGGCTTGAACCCCTTCTATACTAAGAACAAACCGCCTGCGGTAAGCACTATACTTCCTTTTCATCTTTGATATCTTTAACTTGTTCAACTTGTAATCCTTCTTCTGTTTATGTATGAATAGGGTGATGATCCCTTTTGGAAACGGAAATCCATAGATAAAGCAGTAAAGCCAACCGGGGATAAAGCGGTCAAACCATCCCGTCCCAAAACCAAAGCCGTCAAGCGGACCTCAAAGCGGAAAATGGCTGACTGGATCAACATGGAACTTGATGAAGATGCTGATGATCCGGAAGTTGAGGTAGAACTTGACTCACTTGGCTCCCTTTTCATGCACCTCATTAACAATGATCTTTATCAGGAGGACGTAGAAGGCAGCCAAGCTGATGATGTAGAGGTAATTACCCTTTCCTCCGGTTCAGACTCTATGCCAACACAAAAAACCCGTCAAGCAGTCCGGAAAGTAAGCTTTTCTCATCCTCTTGCTTACTTGGACCCAACATTTATTTTAAAGACGTAGCAGCATGAAGCTCGCCGGACAACCCGGCACAGTGGCCAACAAGTCACTTTGACCGGTTTACCTGATACCCCGGTTCGGAAGCGCCGGTCTAAGGTCTCTCCCACTTCTGACAATTCTTATCCCAAGGCAGGTTATTTCAGACAACCTCTTAATCCGTCCAATTCAAATTATAAGGTGACACCTCCCTCATCCTCTGCGAGTTGACGGAAACCCAACTCCCTCCTCTAAAAACTGTGGTAGGGTAAGTTTTCAAACCCTTTCTTCCAATGCGTTATAAATCTTGAATAAGATGCTCACCCTCTTTCAGTTTATTTGCGGAGCCAAAGCCAGACCCATCAAGAAAGCTCGGGTTAACAATCCATTAGAAGACCAGACAGTTTTTGAAGAAGAGCAAAGAGGTGAACCGGACCAAACTCGTGAACAGGAGGGTCCTCATCCTAAAGCCGCCTCTGATGAACCGCCCCTTCAAGATCGGAATATTGATGAACCACCAGAAGCTGATCCTGCCATGCCTGACACTGAACCGGGAGCCCCAAACCGGGCTAGTCCAATGAAAGATACTGAAACTCCGTCATCACCCGCAAAAACCACAGAAGGCCAAGGAGATGATGTTATCGTTACTGGCATTGGCCACAGCTCTCCTGGCCATCCCGTAATCTTGGCCCAACATAGTGCCAAAGAAGAACGTGCTGCTAGGGAAAAGGGCAAATGGAGTACTGACTTATCAAGTTATGCCCATCTCAACGCTGAAGAGCTTCACTCCGGTTTCTTAAACCGTCTGCACTCAAACCGCGACTATGAAGCCGGTTTGGTGAATTTGATGAAGGAACGCTATGAGGTATTTTAGTCTCCCTTTACTTCTTGATTCCAAAGTTGAAATGCTATCCCAAGTAGCCCCCAAGGGCCATTTTATGATGTTAATCGTGAACCGGGTCTTTGTAATACTTTAAGTCTCTTCCATTGACCCTCAAAATGTTAGGTCCTTAGTGAAAACCAAGGCTGATACTTTACCAATGTAACGATATAGCTTTCCTCGGCGTAGCCCCCAAAGGCCGGTTTAGCATTGAAGGTAATCCGGGTTTTAATCCATGCGTCCGTTTTGAACAAATGTACATTAGCCCCCAAGTGTCAAGGATAATGCTTGCATTGTTCTAGAGACTTTATAAAAGATGTAGTGAATCAGAGCAAATATGCATTAGCCCCCAAGTACGAAGTGCATAACTTGTTATATGCTTTGTACTTAGAAAATATATATCCTGTTGTTTGACATTTCCTCATTATTGTAGGCCGAACTAAGCAATAGAGATGCCCAGACCGCTGATTTGCAAGAGAATGTGAAGTCCCAACAAGCAGAAGCTGCGAAAGCGAAAGAGGAGCTGACCAAAGCCCTGGCAGCGATGGAAAAGCTGAAAGAATCTTTTAACAAAGATCATGCTGACTGGGAAACCGAGAAAACCGGTTTAACCAAAAGAGCTGAGGATGCCGAAGCAGCCCTGAAACCAGTTGTAGATGAACTAGCTGGTCTGAAACAGCAAATCAACGCCATGACTTCCGCTGTCTTTGGTAAGTATCCCCTTGTGCAGTTTGTCCAATTCATGGAACCTCATCATTGATCTGAATGCTGATTTTAAACCGTAACAGGCACTCGTATTGCTCATCTGGGCACAGATTTGTGGATGAAGCTTAAAGCGGCCTATACCTGGATTGAACAGTTGTACTCTGGGTCCCAGCGGGCTATTTGCACTATAGCTTACAATAAACCAGCACCATCACTAATAAAGGAAACTCTTGAGAAGCTGGCCATGTTACCAGCCCAGATTACAGAACTGAAGAAGGCAGCTGCAAGAGCAGGCACATTAACCGCACTAATGCGAGCCAAGGCATGGATCCCAGATCTTGAAGCGGAGGACATTATTAAAGGATATCCAGGTGTAAATGAGGACGGTTCAAACTTCGACAATGATGACCTCCAAAGGCTGACCAAAGAAATGCGGCCAATAGCCAGCAAACTGGCAGAGGACACAGACTTGTCTCATTTCCAACCAGCTTATGACGCTGAAGGGAAGAGACAGCCTGTCGAAATCCATGAAGTCGAAGAACTTGTGCCTCCAATCCATAAGCATACCTTTGCTCCTGATATTAACCCCTCCAGCCTTATCCATGAAGAGGCCGTGTTTCAAGCTTTAACTAGAATCGATTGGTCGACGGTTGATTTCCAGCATCTGGGGAGGGATGAAGAAGAAGTGATCGCACCAACTGACCCTCAATCGTCAAACAGTCCAGACGAAGCATCTTAAACCGGCAGCCGGTTTACCAGTTATTGCGTGTCAATGCTTAAAAACAACTATTCAATTGGAGCCGTTTGGAAGCTTCATGTAATAGGATAGCAAAAACTCCTTTATCTGTCATGCCATCGAGCATGTTTTTGTGACGCTTTGATAATGTGAAAACTTGCTCCACCTTTTGGGATCGATTTATGCTGAACCCATAAGGAGTTGTGTTCCTGGATACAAGAACTTGAAAAGTGTCCTAGTGTTTCTCCACTGGACGGGTCATGATGCCCAAGAATAGACAATACTTGGATGGGTAATCAAAGTTTATATATAAAAATAACATACCTCGTTGGCTGACCAATTGCTTGTATGGTAAAGGTGTAAACACCAATCCAGAGCAGCGATCACTCCGTCCTTATTTTGCCGGATTATGATAATAAACCGTACCGGTATATAATAAACACCGAGTTTTCCTTATAACACTGGAGATTTGTTAGTCAAAACCAGACCGGGGTAATGAACGCCAGTTTATAACTGATCATGTACTGAAAACTTGTAGTTAAGAGCCGAGCCGGGTCAAGGACATCGGTTTATCAAAAGACATTATGAACCTTAATAAAGTCAAAAAAACATAGCAAATAAGACTCCAAAAATATGCATGGCTTTTTTACGAGCTGCCAGGCTCCAAATCGAGGCTTTTCATGGGCTGCCAGGCCTCTGAGTTAAACCATTTGACAAAGCCTTTTAAGATGGGCCTCCAATTAACCAATCGTCGTTTTAACTTTGACAAGTTCAGGGTCTGTATAAGATTGACTTGTCAAACGTTCGGCGGGTCATACCAGGATTACCTGGATAGGAGTGGCTTACTTGATGAAGGCAGGTTAACCCGGGGTTTTAGGTGAATACACCAGGCTTCCAAGCCGTGGCTTGATAGCTAATTAGAAGGGTCCTTCCAAACTCTTTGTTACTTTTGCACAAAGAGCTCCCAAGTAACTTTGTGAGTTGTGCTCAGTGGGTGCCTATGTTTGATTTTGTGCTTTGTGCAACACTCTCTTTGGCCCCACATAATTTCCTTTTTGGCTTAACACCTATCAAGAGGTGTAGCTATGTGTGATAACAACCAAGCCCCCTAGTGATATCCCTTTGTGGTTACAAACCGATCAAGAGGTGTAGCTATGGTTCAGATATGACCAAGCCCCCTAGTGATTTTCTTTATATCCGTGCGGCTGTAGAGACCGGTTTAACAAAAAACTCTGCTTTGTCAGTAGAAACTCTTGTAAGCACACATATGATGTAAAAAAGAACAAAGACCCTGCTTTAATGGAGGCTCCGGTTTATTATATAATATATACATCGTCATAAACATGTACATATGAAGAGCCTATGGCTCAAGTATAGTAAGGCCGAAGAAGAGCTATGTTCCATGGCCACTTGGTCTCCTCCTCCGATTTACATGAGTCTTTGTGCTCTCGAACATCAATGAGGTAGTATGACCCATTGTGCAGATTCTTGCTGACCACAAAAGGTCCTTCCCAAGGTGGGGATAATTTGTGCATATCAGTTTGATCCTGGATGAGCCGGAGCACCAAATCACCCTCTTGAAAGGTTCTAGTCTTAACCCGGCGGCTGTGATAACGTCGGAGATCTTGTTGATAAATCGCCGAACATGCTGCTGCAAGATCACGCTTCTCATCTAACAGGTCCAGAGAATCCTGACGAGCTGTCTTGTTATCCGCTTCAATGTAATCTGCCACACGGGGCGAGTCGTGACGGATGTCACTAGGGAGAACCGCCTCCGCTCCATAAACCATGAAGAAAGGTGTGTAACCTGTCGACCTGTTAGGCGTGGTGTTGATGCTCCATAACACAGAAGGTAATTCCTCCACCCAACAACCCGGTGTCCGCTTCAAAGGAACCATAAGCCGGGGTTTAATACCTCTCAAAATTTCTTGATTTTCCCTCTCTGCTTGACCATTAGATTGGGGGTGAGCCACCGATGCTATATCAAGCCGGTTGTGCTCACGTTGGTAGAACTCCTCCATCTCTCCCTTTGACAGATTAGTACCATTATCAGTTATAATACTGTGTGGAAAGCCAAACCGGAATATCACCTTTTTGATGAATTGAACCGTCGTGGCCGCATCACACTTACTGACTGGCTGTGCTTCCACCCATTTGGTGAATTTATCAACTGCCACTAATAAGTGGGTCTTTTTGTCCTTGGAGCGCTTAAAGGGTCCAACCATATCAAGCCCCCAAGTCGCAAACGGCCATGTTATTGGAATCATCCTCAGCTCCTGAGCCGGAATATGAGCACGACCTGCAAATTTTTGACAACCGTGACATCGTTTGACTAAATCCTCAGCATCAGCATGAGCTGTTAACAAATAGAAACCGTGGCGAAAAGCTTTAGCCACCAAAGACTTTGAACCGGCGTGGTGACCGCAATCCCCTTCATGGATTTCTCACAAAATTTCACAACCCTCTTGAGGAGAAAAACAACACTGAATCGCCCCTGATACGCTGTAACGATGTAACTCTCCGTTGAGTATGGTCATTGATTTGGAACGCCGGATTATCTGTCGGGCCGAAGTTTCATCCTCTGGTAACTCGCCCCGGTTCATGTAAGCTAGGTACGGGATTGTCCAATCCGGTATGACATGCAAAGCTGCCACCAATTGAGCCTCCGGGTCAGGAATAGCCAACTCCTCCTCTGTTGGTACTTTGACCGACAGATTATGCAGCACGTCAAGAAAGACATTTGGTGGGATCGGTTTACGCTGAGAACCAAGGCGGCTTAAAGCGTCTACCGCCTCATTCTTTCGCCGGTCTATATGGTCCACCTGATAACCCTTAAAGTGACCAGCCACTGTGTCCACCTCTCGTCGATATGCAGCCATGAGTGGGTCTTTAGAATCCCATGTGCCAAACACCTATTGGGCTACTAGATCTGAATCCCCAAAGCACTTAACCCGGCTTAAGTTCATCTCCTTAGCCATCCGAAGACCATGGACTAAGGCCTCATATTCAGCTGCATTGTTAGTACAAGGGAACATTAAACGGAGGACATAACAAAACTTGTCACCTCGTGGGGAAGTTAGTATGACTCCAGCCCCTCAGCCCTCCAATTATCTGTATCCATCAAAGTGAATAGTCCAATACATGTTATCTGGCTCTTCCTATGGTGCCTGCAATTTTGTCCAATCATTGATGAAGTCCAAAAGTGCTTGGGATTTAATTGTTGTGCGAGGCATGTATTTGAGCCCGTGAGGTCCAATCTCAATAGCCCATTTGGCAATCCGGCCAGTTGCTTCTCTGTTTTGAATGATATCTCCCAGAGGGGCTGAACTGACCATTGTAATAGGATGACCCTGAAAATAGTGTTTAATCTTCCGGTTTGCCATAAACACTCCATACACCAGCTTCTGCCAATGTGGATACCTCTGCTTTGACTCAATGAGCACCTCACTGATATAATAAACCGGTTGTTGAACCGAATATTCCTTGCCAGCTTCCTTGCGCTCCACCACAATAGCCACGCTAACAGCTCAGGCATTAGCAGCCACGTATAGCAATAATGGCTCCTTATCGATCGATGTTGCAAGCACAGGCGGTTCAGCTAACTGCCTCTTCAGATCCTCAAACGCCTTATCAGCTGCCTCGCTCCAGACAAAATCATCTGTTTTCTTGAGCATCTAATATAAAGGGATAGCCTTCTCCCCAAGACGGCTGATAAACCGGCTCAAAGCCGCAATCCGGCCAGCCAGACGTTGAACGTCATTGATACACGCCGGTTTAGCCAAAGATGTAATTGCTGAAAAAATTTCCGGATTAGCCTCAATACCTCTATTTGACACCAGAAAACCCAAAAATTTTCCTGCCGGAACACCAAAGACACACTTTTTCGGATTGAGCATCATCTTGTAAACCCGGAGGTTGTCAAAGGTTTCTCTCAAATCCTCTATCAATGTTTCCTCCTTTCTGGACTTTATCACAATATCATCCACATATGCATGAAGATTGCGCCCAATCTTCTTATGAAGACAATTCTGAACACAGCGCTGATAAGTCACCTAGGCACTCTTGAACCCAAAGGGCATGGAGACATAGCAGAAGGCTCCAAAGGGAGTTATGAAAGTTGTCTTCTCCTGGTCCTTAACTACCATTTTGATCTGATGATAACCAGAGTAAGCGTCCAGAAAACACAAACGGTTACAACCTGCCGTAGCATCAATGATCTGATCGATACGAGGGAGGGCAAAGGGGTCTGCAGGGCAAGCTTTGTTCAAATCTGTGTAATCCACACACATACACCAAGTGCCGTTTTTCTTAAGAACCAGCACCGGATTAGCCAACCATTCTGGGTGAAAGACTTCCACGACAAACCCGGCGGCCAACACCGAGCTACCTCTTCACCAATAGCCTTGCGCCTTTCTTCATTGAAGCGGCAAAGAAACTGCCAGACCGGTTTAAACTTAGGATCAATGTTAAGTGTGTGCTCAGCGAGTTCCCTCGGTACACCTGGCATGTTAGAAGGTTTCCATGCAAAGATGTCCCGGTTCTCACGGATGAACTCGATGAGCGCGCTTTCCTATTTGGGACCCAGGTTAGCGCTGATGCTGAACTGCTTGGATGAATCGCCTGGAACAAAGTCAATCATCTTAGTATCTGTGGCTGATTTGAATTTCAATGCCGGATCATGTTCTGTAGTTGGCTTTTTCAAAGAAGTCATATCCGCCGAATCAACTTGCTTCTTATAGAACTTCAACTCCTCCGTGGCACAAACCGACTCAGCATATGCCGCATCACCTTCCTCGCATTCCAAAGCAACCTTTCTGCTACCATGTACTGTGATAGTCCCCTTATGACCTGGCATTTTAAGCTGTAGATAAACATAACACGACCTTGCCATGAACTTAGCATAAGCCGGCCGCCCAAACAAAGTGTGGTACGGACTTTTGATTTTCACCACCTCAAAAGTCAATGTTTCTGACCTTGAATCATAATCATCTCCAAAAGCCACCTCTAAGGCTATCTTGCCCACTGGATATGCGGACTTACCAGGCACCACAACGTGAAAAACGATATTTGACGGTTTAAGATTCTTATCTATCAACCCCATACGACGGAAGGTATCATAATATAGAATGTTGATACTACTTCCCCCGTCCATGAGTACCTTAGTGAACTTGTATCCCCCAACTTGAGGGGCCACCACTAAAGCCAGATGACCCGGATTGTCAACCCGGGGGGGGTGATCCTCTCTACTCCACAAAATGGGTTGCTCGGACCAGCGCAAATACTAAGGCACCGCCGGTTCAATAGAGTTTACTGCCCTCTTGTGAAGCTTCTGATCACGCTTACACAAGCTAGTGGTGAAGACATGATACTGCCCACTATTTAGCTGCTTAGGATTACTCTGATAACCCGACTGTTGTTGCTGCTGGTTCCCCTGATGGTTGTAACCTCCATGGTTGCCTTGGTGCCCTTGATTGATGTGTCCGGTTTGATTACCCTGAAATCCTGAACCGGAACTGCCACCTCCGTAACCCGGCCCGTGGAAACCACCTCCTGAACCGCCGGGCAGGCCATTATCGTACTGGAACATATTGGAGTTCTTGAAATCTCGCATAATATAACAATCCTTCCAAAGATGCGACGCTAGCTTCTCCTTTGGTCCATGCTTTGGACAGGGTTGATTTAACAGGCGCTCCAAATTGGGGCCTGAACCTCCGCCCCTCTGGGGCTGCTTGCCCTTACGGCGCTGGCCATTCTCCTGAGCATTGGTGTTAGCGACAAAGTCCAAGCTGCTGTCAGCTTTGCGCTTACCACTATTCCCATGGCCTGCCGGATTATGCTGCTGACCTTTGGTGTTGCTGTTCTTTTTCCCTTTCCCCGGTTTGTCCTCCTCTGGGTCAGGGTCTTTGGTATTATCTGAATCGGCGTACTTAACCAAAGCGGCCATAAGCATTGACATATCATTGCAGTGACATTTGAGCCTTCCTAGCTTCTGTTTGAGCGGCAGAAAACGGCAATTGCCCTCCAACGTTAGCACTGCGGTATCCGCATTGATACGATCCGATGAATGCAGAATAGCTGAGACCCGCTTTATCCAATGGGTCATGGACTCCTCCTCCTCTTGGACACAAGCGGCCAGATCCACAATTGACATGGGCTGCTTACAAGTATCTTTGAAGTTCTGGATAAACATGTGCTTCAATTCGGCCCATGATCCGACAGAGTTAGTCGGTAAGCTCTTTAACCAAGTACGAGCCGTTCCTTCCAACATCATGGAGAAATATTTAGCACATACTACTTCATCCACATCTAACATCTCCATTGCCATCTCGTAGCTTTCAGCCCATGCCTCTGGCTGCAGATCGGTGGTATAATTGGGTACCTTGCGAGGTCCTTTGAAATCCTTGGGCAGTCTCACATTACGCAAAGAGGGGGTAAGGCACGGCACCCCTAAGGAACTGAATACTATCCCTGGTTCGACTGAAGCGGTGTGACAAACCAGAGTAGGTTGAAGGGCCCCATGCAGAGCCGCTAACTCGGCCTCCTGACGTGCGCGACAATGATCCACCACATCCTGCGCATTGGCACCACCCCCGGGCGGGTTGTGTCCTCGCGGTGAGTTACGGCGACGTTCACTACTTGATACGGCCGGTTCATCCTCAACATGTCTGTTGTAGCTTCGGCTTGGACATGGGGTGGAATGAATCCTCTCACGACTGTGTGAATATGCCTGCTGCTGATTTAGAGCTGTTTGAAGGAGATCTCTGGCCTGTCGTGCTTCAATTGCAACTGGTGACTCGCCGTCGGTTGGGAGGGCTGCTAACCGTGAAGCGGCGGCCACAATGTTGTCCAACGGGTTGGAGTAATGCCCGGGAGGTGTTGGAACATATTGTGGCACAATGTTATTCTGACGAGGCGGGTCCATTGTGCGCGGATGAACCAGCACTCCTGTTCATGGTGCCTTCGTCCGGTTTAATATTGGCTGGTTACTAGTCCCTGCTCCTTGCGTATTGAAGAGATTTCATGGCTCATAACCCGACGGGAGATGCGATCGGTACCTTCTTCTCATGACTTCTTTGGAAGCGTTCTGATCCAGCCTGATCCGGTAGGCCTGAGCTTCCAACTCGGCCCGTTCTGTAGCCATCCTAGCGTTCTCTGCCGCTAGGTCCGCTTTGGCCTAAGCTATCTGATCTTTCACCTTTGCAATCTCTGCGTTGTGCTGATCCTGGGCTACTGCATCCACCTCTGCAGCCATCAATGTTGCCAAAGCATCGAACGAGTCAGACATGACTTGAGCCAGAGGCGGCGCAGAGCTTCCTGCCCCTGCCGGCGTGGCCGTTGTTGAACCGGAGAGTATTGCTGTGGCAGCTGACGAATGAAGCACTGATTGTATATCGGCCATGAAGATAGCGGCCCAGTTTGGCAGATCGGGGGTGTCCGGAATACTGTTGCCCTCGGATCCTCCACCAATCCGACCATCCTGCAGCTCATAGAGTGATTCGGTCTCTCCAGAAGACTCGTCATCGGAACAGACAATGGTTTCTCCATCGGACGCCGTTCTGTCCTCGTATTCTGCTCCATGGATGACGCCTACGAAAACATGCTTCGCCACGGGCTGAACCGGCGAAGGGCTTGCACGCTGAGCCGTCTCAATGATGTCGGTGCAGATGTCCGGCTCAGGGGCCGGTTCGCCAATCTTGCTGATGAAGACATGAATCCCACCAAAGGGGACCCGGTACCCGTATTCGATTGAATCGTCCTCGGGATCCCATCCTGCGTTGTCGATGTAGAGCTTGCCGCGATGACTCTTCGTCATCCGGCCCACAGCGTATCCCTTGAGTCCATCAAAGCTGCCCTTCAAGAATTCGAAACCATTGTGCGATAGCCCCATGGTGGGCGCCAACTGTCGTGGGTTTGTCACGGTAGATGTCCTTGTGAAAGGACTTAGTCGTGGAGCCATCGCAACGGGTTAGCTTAAAGGGGTTAAACCGGACAAGGGGACACTGGGAGTTTATACTAGTTCGGCCCCTTCAATGAAGGTAAAAGCCTACGTCTAGTTGTGATTGGTATTGCTAGGGTTTCGAAGGCCAGGGAGCGAATCTGCTTTGTCTGGCTCTCGAGTTGTTGTCTGTCCTGCTCAAACCGCAGTCGGGTCGTCCCTTTATATACATAAGTTGACGCCCATCGGTTTACAAAGTCCCGAGGCCGGATCATAGATGTGTCCGGCTCGGTCTCTATTCCTCTAACTTACAACACAAGTTACATGACAGGGTCGGTTTACATCTACAGGCTTTAACCCGCCTTTGGGCCTTGGGCCTTCATAAAGCGCCACCATCTTCACGTCTTCATGGGCTTCTATCTTCAAGGAGCTAACCCGGCCACTCCTAGCCGTTTTACCTCCAGTAATCATATGCCCAACAGGTATGAAGAAGGATATTGCCGAGTATGTAGCGGTATGTGATGTATGCCAGAGAGTTAAGGCGGAACACCAGAAGCCAGTAGGATTACTTCAGCCTGCGTCGATACCCAAATGGAAGTGGGATAAACTGGCATGGATTTTATCACCGGATTACCCAGGACAAGATCAGGTTATGATTCCATCTGGATAGTAGTTGATCGCTTGACCAAAGTGGCTCACTTTATCCTAGTGAAAACTACTTATACAAGCGCGAAGTTGGCTGTTGGTGCACAAAGGAGGGGTCCTAGTTTGTACCCCTTAACTTGAGCGCGGGCAGTTGGAGCCGCGCCTGCGGCCACACCTAGCGGGGCAGAGGAAGGAAGCAAAGCCACAAGACAACCAGAACAACGCCAAGCCAGAAACACGAAGAGCAGAGGGGCGAGGTAGACTCCCCTGGTAAGGCCCTTGTCGGGGCGGCCTCTGCAGCCCCGGCAAGAACCTTGCCGAGGCAACTTGCCCAACACCAACATCGCAGCCACCCTTGAGCCCGAGAGTTCCGACACCATCGACAACATTGAAACTAAGGCTCGGGAAGTGCCTGCATGGTGGCATGAAAATCTTTGTGGAGACCAGAAGCACACAAGACTAGATGATGACCAAAAGACGACGATCCTCGGCAAGAACCTTGCCAAGGATACCCACAAGACCCCCGACAATACCCTTGATGGGGACGACCAACATGTCGTGGCAAGACCCTTGCCGGGGCCCCAACAAGACTCTTGCCAAAAAAATCCACCGGGCCGCAGCCAAGCCCACGTCTGCCAAGACTCCACCGCCGTTCCCATGCAGCTGCCAGCCCACCAGCTAGACAGGCATGTGCGTGGCGACATGCGGCCTCTAGGCCGACTCGGCAAGCACCTGCATGGTGGCATGCAGATCTTTGTGAGGATTCAGCCACCGCACGAACTCAGCAGCCAGCCAATGTGGCACTACACGCCTTGTCAGTTCGGACGCGCGTCAAGACCAGGCGAGGCTGCGACAGCTGGGACGAGCTTCCTTGCCATCCCCGATAAAGCAAGAAGGACACATCAGCAGCGCATTAAATGTGTTTTTCCTACGGTGCCAGGAGATAGACTTGATTACTGTATACCTTTCCACCTCCTTTGTGACACCGTGGTAGCCCATTTTGACTATAAAAGGAGGCCTGCGGCGTACTGAGAGAGGATTCAGATTTTTTGGAGGAGCATGCGTCGTAGCTAGTTCAAGAACTCAAGAACACTCAAATATACACCAATGAAGTACTAGGGTATTACGCATCCTCGCGGCCTGAACCTGGGTAAATGATCCTCGTGCTGGCCTCTAGACCCGCTCTTTGCACAACCTCGCGCCCGCCAACCATATCAAAAAGGGATCCCAGTGATCCCACAGGTGTCGTTTCCCCAACATATTTGGCGCCAGGTAGGGGCAGCGCGGTTGTGAAAATCCGGTTTGAAGGTTAGCACACCGACTTCATCATCCCCACGGCCCCCAAGAGAAAGGGGATCATGACGATCAGTTCGTCCAGGGCCGGTCCATCCATGCTAGCGCGAGCAGACGGCCCGGTACCCATGGATGGGGCCGAAGACGTGGCCTGCGAGCGTCCACGACATTCTGGCGATCGGAGCCAGGCGAGCTGTGTCGTCCGAATCCGAGACGACAAGCCGTGTGCCGCTGGGTCCGGGGGCGAGGCCGTGCTGCCCACGGGCGACGCAGCAGCCTCTATGACACCCCAGCTGGCGCCCGCGCCGCGCCCTTCCCAGACCGTGTGTGATGAGCAGCACCGCGATACCGGAGCCCTCGGGCACCGTGATACGTCCATTTTGCATCATGCTTTTATATCGATATTTATTGCATTATGGGCTGTTATTACACATTATGTCACAATACTTATGCCTATTCTCTCTTATTTTACAAGGTTTACATGAAGAGGGGGAATGCCGATAGCTGGAATTCTGGGCTGGAAAAGGAGCAAATATTAGAGACCTATTCTGCACATCTCCAAAAGTCCTGAAACTCCACGAGAGCACTTTTTAGAATATATAAAAAATATTGGGCGCAAGAAGTACCAGAGGGGGGCCACCCATCAGCCACGATGGTGGGGGCGCGCCCTACCCCCTGGGCGCGCCCCCCTGCGTCGTGCGCCCCCTGGTGGCCCTCCAATGCCCATCTTTGTCTATATGGAGTCTTTCATCCGAGAAAAAATCATAAGAAAGCTTTCGAAAAGAAACTCCACCGCCACGAGGCGGAACCTTGGCGGAACCAATCTAGGGCTCCGGCGGAGCTGTTCCGTCGGGGAAACTTCCCTCCGGGAGAGGGAAATCATCGCCATCGTCATCACCAACGATCCTCTCATCGGGAGGGGGTCAATCTCCATCAACATCTTCACCAGCACCATCTCATCTCAAACCCTAGTTCATCTCTTGTATCCAATCTTTGTATGCAAACCTCAGATTGGTACCTGTGGGTTGCTAGTAGTGTTGATTACTCCTTGTAGTTGATGCTAGTTGGTTTACCTGGTGGAAGATCATATGTTCGGATACATTATGCATATTAATACCCCTCTGATTATGAACATGAATATGCTTTGTGAGTAGTTACGTTTGTTCCTAAGGACATGGGAGAAGTCTTGCTATTAGTAGTCATGTGAATTTGTTATTCGTTCGATATTTTGATTAGATGTATGTTGTCATCCTTCTAGTGGTGTCATGTGAACGTCGACTACATGACACTTCACCATTGTTTGGGCCTAGAGGGAGGCATTGGGAAGTAATAAGTAGATGATGGGTTGCTAGAGTGATAGAAGCTTAAACCCTAGTTTATGCGTTGCTTCGTAAGGGGCAGATTTGGATCCATATGTTTCATGCTATGGTTAGGTTTACCTTAATACTTCTGTTGTAGTTGCGGATGCTTGCAACGGGGGTTAATCATAAGTGGGATGCTTGTCCAAGTAAGGACAATACCCAATCACCGGTCCACCCACATATCAAATTATCAAAGTACCGAACACGAATCATATGAACGTGATGAAAACTAGCTTGACGATAATTTCCATGTGTCCTCGGGAGTGCTTTCCTTCATATAAGACTTTGTCCAGGCCTATCCTTTGCTACAAAAAGGATTGGGCCATCTTGTTGCACTTTATTTACTTTTATTACTTGCTACTCGTTACAAATTACCTTATCACAAAACTATCTGTTACCGATAATTTCAGTGCTTGCAGAGAATACCTTACTCAAAACTGCTTATCATTTCGTTCTGCTCCTCGTTGGGTTTGCCACTCTTACTTATTGAAAAGCTACGATAGATCCCCTACACTTGTGGGTCATCAAGACTCTTTTCTGGCGCCGTCGCCGGGGAGTGAAGCGCCTTTGGTAGGTGGAATTTGGTAAGGAAACAATTTATATATTGTGCTGAAATTTACTATTACTTGTTACTATGGAACATAATCCTTTGAGGGGTTTGTTTGGGGTATCTTCACCTTGTCTGGAACCACAATTAGCTACTCCTCAACCTACAGAACCTACTGAAAATGTTTACTTTGAAATTCCTTCGGGTATGATAGAGAAACTGCTAAAGCGTGAGTTTAATGTAGGTGATTATGTATTGATATACAACTCTCGTTTAAGATTTTTTGCAAGCAAACTCCTCTGTAAATGGGAAGGTCCTTACGTTATCGAGGAGGTCTATCGTTCCGGTGCCATAAAAATCAACAACTTTGAAGGCACCAATCCGAGGGTGGTGAACGATCAAAGAATCAAACACTGTATCTCAGGTAATCCCATAAATGTTGAAACTAATAGTATTGAAACCGTAACCCCGGAGGAATACATAAGGGACACTTTCCAGAACATTTCAGACTCCGAAAAGGAATAGGTATGTGGTACGGTAAGTAAACCGATTCCAAAACAATTCTAATGGCAATTTTTCTCCGTTTTGGAATATTTAGAAAAATAGGAAAATAAGAAGCACTCCGGGAAGGACACGAGGCTTCCACGAGGGTGGGAGGTGCACCCTACCCCTTCGGCGCCCCCTGCCTCGTGGGCACCTCATGTGCTCTCCGGACTCTGTTTTCTTCCACGATACTTCTTTTGGTCGGTAGAAATTCACTATATAATCTCCTGAAGGTTTTGACCACCGTATCACGCAAATATCTCTTGTCTTTGTTTCGAGCTGTCCTGCTGCAGATTGAGCAACATGTCATCCCAGGATTCGGAAGGAGAAAGCTATGTGGTTGATTACCTTGCAGATCCTAAAGTCTATGGGGATGTGGAGCATTGTGGTTGGACTACGGAAGAAGAATAGGACTATGAACCTAAGGGAAAGGAGGAGACGAGCTCAGATGAAGATGAATTCCCATTACCTCAACCTGGGGACATGCATGTGGAGTTCAAAAATTCAAGCCTCTCGGATAGAGCAAAGAAACCTAAGATCGAGTTTATCCCTTTTCGCCTCTTGCAGGAAAACAAGCAGGAATTATGCAAAAAGATACTAAGCCTGGAGCATGAGATCAATGACCCGAGGGATCAAAATTCTGTCCTCAAGCGCAAATTAAGGAAGAAGCCTATGCCATTAATAAAACCATCATCTTCTTCACCAACAAAGAAGAACTGAGTATCGCGCATGGGCACTCCCCTTGGCAACTGCCAAGCTTGGGGGAGTGCCCCGGTATCGTATCACCATCACAACTTTTATTTTTACTGTTTTTCTTAGTTCGATCCTTTTGGTAATATCTTGATCTAGTAGAACAAAGTTTTAGTATGATCTAGTTGTGAGTTTTGCTTTATGATCCTTCTATGTAATCGAGTCCGTGAGCTATATATAATAAAGATTAGTGTTGAGTCAAGGGCTTGATTACGTTGCTATGATCTTGAGGGAATAAAATAAAAGAGAAGAAATAAAAAGAAATAAAGAGATCATATGGATCTTATGGAGAGTAATGAGCCCACATATAAAGAGTATGATGAATAAAAGTTGTTGAGAGTTGACAAACATAGTTTTGGTCATCGTTGCAATTAATAGGAAGTAATAAAGAAAGAGAGGTCTTCACATATAAATATACTATCTTGGACATCTTTTATGATTGTGAGCACTCATTAAAGTATGATATGCTAAAGAGTTGACGTTGGACAAGGAAGACAACGTAATGGGTTATGTTTTCTTACATCTGAGATAAATTATATTGTCATGGATCATCCAACATGTTGAGCTTGCCTTTCCCTCTCATGCTAGCCAAGTTCTTTGCACCAACTAGAAATACTACTTGTGCTTCCAAATATCCTTAAACACAGTTTTGCCATGAGAGTCCACCATACCTACCTATGGATTGAGTAAGATCCTTCAAGTAAGTTGTCACCGGTGCATGCAATAGAAATTGCCTTCTAAAAATGTATGACTTATTAATGTGGAGAAAATAAGATTTATACGATCTTGTGATATGGAAGAAATAAAAGCGACGGACTGGATAATAAAGGTCCATATCACAAGTGGCAATATAAAGTGACGTTCTTTTTCATTAAGATTTTGTGCATCCAACCATAAAAGCGCAAGACATCCTCTGCTTCCCTCTGCGAAGGGCCTATCTTTTAATTTTATCTTCTACCTTACATAAGAGTCATGCTGATCTTCACCTTTCCTTTTTACATTTTATCCTTTGGCAAGCACAATGTGTTGCAAAGATCCGGATACATATAGCTAATTGGATGTGAGTCTGCATGAGCTATTATTGTTGACATTACCCTTGAGGTAAAACGTTGGGAGGAAAAACTATAAGCCCTTATCTTTCTCCGTGTCTGATTAAAACTCCATACACATAAATATTGCGTGAGTGTTAGCAATTGTGAAAGACTAAATGATAGTTGAGTATGTGGACTTGTTGAAAAGCTCTTATATTGACTCTTTCCTATGTTATGATAAATTGCAATTGCCTCAATGACTGAGATTAGAGTTTGTTAGTTTTCAATGAAGTTTATGATTCATACTTGAAATTGTGATTGAATTATTACTTTAGCATAAGAGATCATATGACAATATATATACATTTGGGCTATTCTGTTACGCGTAACAGAATATTATTATGTTACCCTACTTGAACTGATGAATTCAAGTGGTGGAACTGATGAAATTCGAGCGTTTGAACTGATGCTTTCTGTTACTGTTAAAAATCGTCTTCTTTAGTTCAAATTTTTTTGCAATTTTTGTTGTCGAAACAGGGCGTGTAATATATCATTGGAAATCTCTTGACTTCCACATTACAATATTATAATTTGTTTTTGCAAAAAATTATGATTTAAGAGCATTTTTGAAAAAACTGTTTTTTTTCAAAACCGAAAACGTGAATCGTATTTTGGACTTAATTTTCAAACGATTTGTCAGAATTGAGCAAATGAGATGGCGTTGGAAAGCTTGTGAAAATCCGCATCTTCCATATATCTACTATTTTTTCAAATTCTATATGATTTAAAAGTAATTTGAAAAACGGTGAAATTCTGAGAGAAATGTTTTTTCGCTGTTTTTTGCAAACGGTTTGTCAGATTGATGCAAATGATACGGCGTTGGAAAGCTATGGAAAATGGGCATCTTTTGCATATAGAAAGTTTTTTTCTAATTCCTTATGGTTTAAATACGATTTCAAATACGGTTAAAATTGGTTTTGAACGTGATTTTGTAAAAAGTTTGTCGAAATGGGGCAAATAATATACCGTTGGATAGCTATCGAAAATGCGAAACTTATTCATGTTAAACATTTTCTCTACTTAGCAACCGTTTAAGAGTAATTTTGAATACGGCATGACGGATCTTGCTGTTTTCTCGTCTGAAAAACAGAGTAGTCATACTGATATATATGTATGTTTGTACTGAGCTATTTTCTGTAGAGTAATTTTGAATGGTTCCGAAAAGGGTACTTGTAGTGATGCTTGCATGGGTTTGCACTAAGCGTGTTTTCACTAACTAGACTTTGCTCTATTTTTTGAGTAATATTTTTCTCGCAAGTTTTCAACGGTTTACTATATTCTAGCCCCGAACTTGCATGGTTTGTATTGTTGAACTGAATGTTATTGCATCGTCACCCCTGTACTTGCATGGTTTATATGATCGAATTGAATGATATTTTTTCAAAAAGAAAATGTTTTTTTATTCTTTTTTAACTAACATTTTTTCAATGATGTTGTGAACTTCTATCATTTCACGACTTGAACTTTTGCCATTTGAATTTCCTCGTAACCAAATTTCTTGGCAAAATTATTGCCCCTATGTACCTTGAAATTTTGAACTATTTAAAAACAGAGCATGTAATATACCGCTGGAAAGATGGTGAATAGAAGAAACTTTTTCATGTTGAACATTTTTCTAAATTAATTGTGGTTTAGGAGCAGTTTGGACTATGCCAAAAACATCATTTTTTTGTTTTTTTGATCTCATAAAATGAAACAGTGGACTTATATGACCAGATTTTTTGTACCGTCTCGGGTTTAGAACGTGTACTTATAGAAGTCAACCATTTTGTGTATTAGTTTCAAATTTAGTTTCTTGTCCAAACTAATGATTATCGTTAGCTCTGAACTTGAATGGCTTATCTAATTAAACCAATTGAATTTAAACAACATGACTCAGCACCTAGCAGGATGAGGGCACCATTAGTCCGTAGCTATAAAACAAATCCCTATTATTTTCTATGAACCGATGATACAATACATGTTGGACTGCTGCATCTAGTTTATCCCCAGGCACAAACCAGTGCATCATTTGCTCAATTCCTAGGCACCAGCAGGGCGTTTTTATATTGTTTCATCAATAAATAAAGGGGCATTTACATCTATGCCCCTAATTTGCGCCCACTCTCAGATTTACACCTAATTTGAAAGCCTGCTCAAATTTGCCCCTCCGCCGTTAGGTGCACTTACAGAAATACCCTTCTATGTCGTTATCGTCCGGTCAAAGCAGGTCAAAGGGCTTTGACCGTCCTGAAAAAAATAGCAAAAAAATTCTAAAAAATCTGAAAATTTGTGGGATCAAAGATACTCAAGTTTGCAAGGTGCGTGAAAAGTTTCGTGCTGTTTGTACATTCCAGGAGCTCGTGTCAGAGGAAAAACAATAAATATGTAAGCCTGTGAATAGTAAATTCAAAAAAATAGCAAGAAAATTCAAAAAATATGAAATTTTTTGGCATCAAAGAGATGCGAGTCTGCAAGCTGCGTGCAAATTTTGTTGTGTTTGGACATTGGAGGGGCTTGTGGAGAAAAAAACAAAATTTGGCTCGAGAAAAAACTTGGGAAAAAATGACTATTTTGTTTTTTCTTGCTAGAGCTCCTCGCATGTCATTTGATCACAAAAACTTGCAAGCACCTTGTGCACCCAAGCCACTTTGATGCCAAAAAAATTCATATTTTTTAAAAAATTTCTTGCTATTTTATTTCAAATTTATTGTTCACAAGCGTGCAGATTAACTGTTTTTCCTCGCCATGAGCTCCTGGAATGTCCAAATAGCACAAAAATTTGCACACACCTTGGGCACATGAGTATCTTCAATCTCACAAAATTTTACATTTTTTAGATTTTTTTGCTATTTTTTTCAGGATGGTCAAAGCTGTTTGACCGAACGGTAATGGCGCAGAAGGGCATTTCTATAAAGGCACCTAACGGCGGAGGGGCAAATTTGAGCAGGCTTTCGAATTAGGGGTATATCTGATTAGGTGGTTCGAGTTAGGGACAGAAATGCAAATGGCCCATAAATAGAAGGGCATTAGCAAGGCACAACTGACTGAGCTACAGATGGAATAATACAGGAGATGGGAAGTGACAACAAGTGGACACTGTAGTGCATGTGTTCTTGTGATCTGCAGCTCTGTACAATCTTCATATACATACCCCTGGATGCATGGTAACCATTTCGTTCAAAACGTAGGTGTTCCGTAGCAAACAGTTCAATTGCCACAAGAGTCCAGGGAAAAAATTGAGCATTCTACACGGAGTCTAGCATGTGTTGATCATGGCATGTGTGCATCTCCATCTGTCTCAGTGTTGCAGCTCCCTCTTGTTTCCGATCGAGAAAGAAGAATGAGGTTACCAATGGCGGTTTCAAGGAAATTAATTATGATGCATTTCAGCGACACGGACAGCTCGCTGGATCCGTAGCTCTGCATGAGCTTGTCGAGACGCCGCGACTCCAGCAGCAAAGGCCCTGAGTAGTCCACCCCTACATCTTCCTCTTCTACTTTTGAAACCAGAAAAATAAAAAATATCTCGTCAAGAATGAGAGAAAAGAAAGCCAAAAGAACTTGAGCATCCTACAACTACTTCTGCAATGTATATTAATCCCTTTTGCTCAGTGCTTGAAATGTCCTACAATAATTAAGAAATAGAAAGGAAAGTGGTGAGAGCTTTCGACTGAACTTTCGATGCTTTGTCTTTTGAACTTATATGAACTTATTAGTTCTTTGTTTATAAAAACTAGAAATACAATGTTCCTAATCTGCAACAAAACATTTTTTCTGGGAAAGTGAAAACAATGAGACACCGAACCCTCTCACTAACACACACAGAATTGATGGTAGAATACATGGTGAGTTGCTAATAATATTTTGATTTTCTCCTATAGGAAACATGTTCTTTTCTTCTTATGATATATAAAAATGAACTATTTCTCCACATCAAACTATTCCCACATTTCTGTATGAACTGAGAGAAAGAATACATAGTGAAAGAACAGTTAGCAGTACTAGTCTTGAGAAAACAAGAGTTCGAATGTCGAGCGAGGAGTTTCTGTGTTAGGTTTGAATGATGACCTACCTGTAAGTAAACCAAGGATCTCATACTACTTTATTCTGTGCATCATAATTGGGAGAAGTTCAAAAAGAAACTTCTAAAAAGTTTGTACTGCTTTTGCTATAACAACTATAGTCATCTTTGCCAACTATGTATATTACATGGCTAAAATAAGATTTTTGAATTGAACAAAAATAGTAAATTGTACTGAACACCTAAAGAGCAAGTTCTTTTCACATCTTCCTAACTACTTAATTAGCAGAACATATGTACGTATTTTAATAGCCGAAGCAAAGTGAGAGAGAGATTTGCTGTGAGAGTGAGAGAGTGTCGTTGATGTACGGAGAGGACTACCATCAGCGCTCAACTTGGACGGCTGCCAGCAACCGTGGTGGACATGCCAGTGTTGGTGTGGCATGGCCAGAGCAGGCCGCTGGCTGTGCGGATACTGATATTCCAACACATCATGTTAGCGCACCAGGGAAATAGCAAGTTTTCCATAAAAATGTTATCCATACTAGGTAAGACCAAACCTACAGGACAATACCTTTTCTTCAGCTAGCTACTACATGCTACTGCTCCTCCAGCAATGTAGCATCCCTGTATCCTCCTTGCGCCGGCAACCATTCGGAGCATGCGCTGCTACCGCTCGACATGTTGAACCACCTGTAGGAATCAAAGTGAACTGAAGGGATTCAAACACATCAATGGACACATGTCCTACACAATAATTTTCACCTGTACTGCCCATAACAACAAACTAACATAAAAACAATTTATGAAGGAAACCGTTCTTGAAATCGGGTTGACCTTAAACTATTCAGATTTTTGAACTCCTACAGCAATTATACTTGAACTTGCGCGACAATTTTTTTGAAAGCATCTAATGTTCAGGATATGCTATATGGAAAGAGGAATGGGGAACACACCAGGACACATAGGCAAGCTTGAACTTGTAGCATCATTCCTTATATTTTTCTAATTAGAGAATAACATGCGGCCTTATAGCATTTGATCACTTGAACTTGTAGCAACAGAAATAAGAAATATATACAGCCTACGACCCGTGGAAATTATAAGAAATTTGTAAATACTAGTACTGCAAACCAACATTTATAAATACTAGTGAACTTGAACTTATGCTATCTCGACATGTGAACTGATTGTGTTACAAGCACATGCACGAAAATCAAATGAAGCTGATATCAATACATGTCAAAAAGATAATCAAGTTCATGTATATTAATTATGAGAAGTTCAAAAAGAAACTTTTTAAAAGTTTGTACTAAAAAGGTGCATACTGCATAACATCCGGTGAGGAGGACCATACTATTGAGGACACACACACACACATTCAGAATGAGGAGGCTCCCATTAGGAACATTCAGAGGCATGCATCTGCAAGTTGTTGCATTGCTAGTACCCATGTCATGGAAAAATAGATATGCCATCTCTGCTACATCATGCATCTTTGTACAGAAGCTTGTTTTCCAGAAATTTAAGATAGTGTAAATATTATATACTCTCTCTGTAAACTAATGTAAGAGCGGTTAGATCACTATTTTAGTATTCTAAACGCTCTTATATTAGATTATGGAGGGAGTACAACATGGGCATTTAGTAAGTCCGAACTGATATTTTTTGGCACTTTTCGCACCGAGGTAATAGAAGTGAACCTGTGATGAAAAATAGAAAACAAAAATAAATTTTTTGGAGGTGGAATAAGACGTCGGTGATCGGGTGGACCGGCTACACCTCCTCCTCTGGACTGATTGCTCCGGTGAAGTGGAGCTGATGGAGGTGGAGATGATGAGCGGCGCGATTTGGCCACTACAGGGAATCACAATGACTACCAATTCATCCTTGTTGTTCCAGGATGACGTACAGAGCACTATGACGGGGGTGGAGGAGCCGCGTCACTGGAGGGAATGGCGACTAGAGCAAATAAGTATATAATCTTATACAGCAAGTTTACAATTCCTTTTTTTCTCTAGATTTTCTGAAGTGGTTACGTATCACACGTCATATGCATTATCTCAAACATTTGGTAAGCACCACAACTAGAGAAACTATATATATGTGCCAACGGACTGAACAAGGCACGGCTATTCATTCAAAAGCAGATAATGATCAACACGCAAGAAGGGGAACACGCCAGCACAAAGTAAAACCAACATGTGTTTGCAGCTACCTGATGTCCAAAGCTCATTTTGACTACCGATGTCAATCATGCTCTTCTTTTTCCCTTGCTGCTTGTTGCCTCTGCAGCAGAATTGTAGTATCAAAGAACCTTAAATTAATTGACAAAAGAGGCACCTCTATTCACAAAAGAGGGAGTATGTCCAATCTGTTGACATTGTTTAACATGGCAGTCTGCAAATTCTATTGTGCATCTACAAATCTTATCATACTGTAATTGGACTTATGACATGTTTGGAAGGGCAATGCCAGTCAACATCTTATAGCCCTCTATTTTGATAAACATAAAAAGATCAAGGCTTCAGTATGGACAACTAAACTATTAGGAATGTTTAGTCAACATGTTTTTGTTTTGAATTTTTTTCCTGAACTTACTAAGTTTCTATGTATGCATGTACAAACTTTCTAAGCATTAACTTTTTGCTAGGGTTTGTTTTTTCGTATTACAAATTCTTTTCTGCATTACAATAAACAACTTTAAAAGATAGCAAAATGGCACATGGATTCAAAATGAACTCAAACTGAAACAATTCAGTAGTAACATTCCTAGAGACATTTGCAAGTTCTGAATTGAACCTTCTGGGTGTTCAAAGTTTTGAAATGGACCTCTTTTTGAAGCCGAGAGAAACAAAATCCCACAGGGTTGATAGGGGCGTTAACGCACGGGTCATTAGGGCGGCCTTGGACGGGGACTGGTGGTGGTGAACGGCTTCAGGTGGCAGAGGTGAACGACCTCAGGTGGCGGAGTTGAACGTCCTGCGCGTTGAGGCCCCGGAGGGCGACGCCGAAACATGGGCCACACATGGCGCACTGCCAGGAGGAGTGGTCGCGTTGCTGGTAGGAGGTGGGGAGGCGACCGCGTCCTTGGGAGGAGGCGCGTGGCGCGTGGCGCGTGGAGATGGTGGAGGTGTCGGGGATGACCCCCGACGATGGCTGGTGGAAGCAGGGAGGCCACGACGGCAGGTGAAGCTAGGGGAACCACGGTGGCAGGTGGAAGCCGGGGCATCCGATGGCGGCAGATTGAAGCCAGGGGGTGGCGGTCAGTCCCGCAGCGCCGCGCTGGAATGGGGAGGCCCATGGCGGCGTGCTAGAACGGGGGAGGCCGGCCATGGTGAGCTGGAACGGGGGAGGCTGTCAGCGCGCTGGAACGAGGGAGGCCGGCCGCGGCGTGCTGGACCGGGGGAGGTCGGCGGCGCGCTGGAACGAGGGAGGCCAGCAGTGGCGCGAGGGGTGGTGGCGCACGGCGGCATGGGAAGGGGTGGCGACGGTGGCGAGATGGGATCGGGAAGTGGGTGGTTCGGGGGAGGCAAGATGGAGTTTTTTTATTTTCTATCGGGCTGGTTCGAGCTGGTGGGCTGGATTCGGGAACGGTGTCGCGCTCACGTCTATATAGGGCACAAGGGTAACATAATAATATTCTGTTACTAGTAACAGAATAGTCCAGTCCTATATATGTATAAAAAAATACACTTCCGTGATGATACGTGTTTGTTACAGTAGGGCGCTTTTTTTGTCATGCATGTACATTCATGACAAATTTATGACAGAATCAAGATAGTCATACCTGTGCTGTCGTAGAAGTGTTCCATGACATTACCAAAATTATCATCACGGAAGTGTCCACTTCCATGACGATAAATCGCATGTCACAGAAGTGCTTTCGTCAAGGGTGACCGATACATGGCATCCACCATAACGGAACGCCGTTAAGCTATCGGGTTGGGTTTTGGATCCGATAACCCGTTAACAGCCCCGACCAATGGGGATTTTCCACGTGTAAAATCATCATTGGCTGGAGGAAACACGTGTCGGCTCATGGTTGGGACAGATGTCAACCACTCATTGGACGGAAGGCGCCTATGATACGTTGATAATGGCACGACCCAACAGAGGCCCATTCCTGTGAAAAGGTCGGCCCGTTTGACTTGGTCAAAAGCTGGCAGGCCGGCCCATGGAAAGCCTGTTAACGGCCTGTTCGAATATAGCCCATTTATAGCCCGCTAACCCAAGGCCCATTACGCCATATCCGAATTAGGCCCAGTAGCGTCATCTGGGCCATCCAATATGATTTCTGCCTGTTTTCACTTTTGGCCCATGTATGGCCCATGACGTCTTTCGGCCCATATGAGGCCCTATGTAACTCTTGGCCTACTAACGGCCCGTGGTGAAACTGGCCCGTAATGAATAGTGTATCACTTTACACCCATTAACGGTCCATGGTGAAACTGGCCCGTAATGAATAGTGTATCACTTTATACCCATTAACGACCCGTTATTCCGTTGGGCCGTTTCCAGCCCATGTTATCTTTTGGCCTTCTCAGAGCCCATTTATTCTTGGACTCATTTCCAGCATTCATTTACTTACGTCCTGTTACTGTCATTTTTTGCTTGTGGGCCAAATTCAGCCCGTGGTTACAGTCGGCCCGTTTGTGGTCCATTAATACGTTGGGCCGTTTTCATAGCGTCATCAAATACGGCCTATTAATGATGGCCCATTATGGTCGGCCCATGAACGGACGATTCCAACTCTAGCCCGTTTACGGCCATAATGCGGCATGTTATTGACCCATGTTTGGCCATCGATCATACTGCCCGTATAAGGCCCATTGATGATACGGCCCGTAGAAGGCCCATTGTTTCTACGACCCGTAGAAGGCCCACTGTTTCTACGGCCCATAGAAGGCCCACTGTTTCTACGGCCCGTAGGAGGCACAGTGTCACTACAGTAAATATTAGCCCATGGTTATTGTGGCCTAGTTTTAAAAAATCAGTTATTGCAGCCACTAGCAAACCGCGGAAAAAGAACTGCAATGACTAGAAGCAAACAAATAAACAAGACAACAAGGAAATAAATAAGCAAGCAACTTACGCTAGGCTATCACGACTATCACACATATTACATCCACTGGGCATCAAAGTTCGCCACCAGTGCAAATAAACGCGCCGACAAAAGAATATACAAAACTGAGAGCACTTCAGAAGGAACTAGGCCTGGCCAGGTCGCCCCCCCCCCCAACAGCTGAAGAAGCTGAGTAGACCTCAGTTGTGTCAACGATAGATGCATCAGCACTAGATTTAAGGCATGATGGTGCGCACGACAGTCCTCTGACATCTTCATTGCATCTTTGACTTCAAGTTGGAGCTGAGCTGAAGCAAGCCTTTCCGCTTTAAGTCGAGACTCAAGAAATCGAATTGATTGAGGCAGCGACTGCACAGAGGTTGTCTCACACCTGCTGGTGAGTAGCTTCAACTCATTGTCTTCATCAAGACGGGACCTTGGGGTCATCTGGCTGTCCTCAAGATGGTTTGGCTCACTATCTTCCCTAAAGTTCTGCCTGGCGTAAGAGATACGAGTCTGAAAGAGAAACAAGGAGACACGTAACAGGTTTCACAATTATATAAGTAAATAAATGTATCTGTTCTGCATAAGGAACATGTTTTTACAACTACAATTTGAAATTGGTACTTGTTGCAAACATCCAATCAGATGTAAATAGCAAAGCAAACAACAGTGGAGGAAATGATGCCTACCCAAATCTATACTAGAACAAAGTTTGAAGGCTTGAGAAGGATGAACTTACATTACATGTTAACACAGGCTGGACAAAGCCTTCTCCATGTTGATGGAAGGATAATTCAATAAATTCCCCAAAGAAAATTCTTTATAAGCGTTGCCATTATTCTACATTTTGCAAAGAGTAAATATAGATCAAATAATATTGGAAGAAACAGAGGATAATGAAGCTCAGGTGCAGACTGATGATACATAATCAAATAGCAATTAATTAAGTACATCGTTACAAGGCAAAAGGGAGAGAGGTACTGACAAGAGCAATGTAGAGCCCATTATTGTTTTGAGATCGTATGATCCTTTGAGCAAGGAGATTCATCTTAAATTAGTTTTCATACAAGAGAGAAGGTAAGGCACAAGCAGAAATTTAGGAGTTCAAATTTTGAATTGATATCATAGACAGTACCTGACACTAGGCTCCCAGCAGTTCTAATAGGGGTTTGGCCACTGGAGTAGGGGTAAAGTGTGGTCCAGTTGGGCCTGTGTTTTCTGTGGCTGCTGATCTATCTGATTTAACAGGTATCACTACCTTTTCCAAATACCTAGTTTGTACTCCTTGACAACCTGCACTCACCCTCTTCCTTTTGGACACCTATTACGAAAGAACAACATTTGACTAGAAAAACATAGTGTGAAGACACATGGAATAGGTACAGAAAATGGATAGGTATGGCATATACTCATATATGATGCTTAAACTAAGCAGATGGTGTAACAAAGTAGAAGTAATGCAAGAGGTCAGAAGCAAAATATGTGCGACCAATACAACTTTGCAAAGTTAGAGAAAGCACCTTGATGTGTGAATAAGATAGGCCATCCTCCACCATGCCAAGTTTGTTAGGCAATGGATCATTCCGCAATATTCCTCTCGTGCGCCCATTCTCATATTCATTTTGATAATGTTCAATATCTGACATGCATGAAAACATAAAAACAAGTGAGATTTTCTTTGTAACGCAGAAGTGATTCTAATCCAATACTGCCTCCCTGTAAACCCCTTTGTGCTATCTCTGCAATTCTTTTAAAAGATGCCATGCATGCTGTAATTTGTTGTGTGCATTAATATAATGTGGCCTACTACTCAAAATATGAGAGCTCCAGAAGTAATGACACTTTGCAGATGATAGCTTCAACATATAGTATAGAAGAACAAGTCGACCTGACCTAACAAATTCAAAATATACTAAGGGAGAACAACTCGACCTGACCAGTCGACCGCAAGAGAAGAGTATCATCTTAAAGAAGAGCAGAAGAGCAAGCAGATTGAAGATACAACAAGTCTTTTAATACAATGTCAGTTGGCCACCCATGATGAACCAGAGCGCACAGAGAAATACTATTCTTTCCGGTCCCTCCATATGTGGCTCACATGCATTTAGAAACTAAAGTAGGAACATTTAGCTAACCAATTAAACATCTCTCAGTTTTACTAATATCAGCAATAATATCATATATGAATTTGTACAACTAAGCTTGTTTAGCTCGATGGGTGGAGCAGTGCTATTATGACACGAACCGCGTAGGCTGATTGAGGTCATCATAAAATGGGGAAAACATAAGCATGATGAGTACAATGTTGACTGTGGCAGTGGGATGGCAGATTTGAAGCTGCAAACCGCGCAAATGGTAGTTAGAAACCGATGTTTGCTTTGAAATAACAACTAAGATTTGGTATGGACAAGAAAGTACGGTCAACAAGTGACAAAGAAATGCAATTATGCCGTCTCTCTATATGTCGCGACATGCATTTGGAAACTCAAGTGGGACCTTTAGCTAACCAATTAAATGTGTCGGTTAACTAGTATCAGTATCATATCACAATCATATTTGAACAACTAAGCTTTCGAATTCTGAGTGTTGTGTTGTTTAGCTTGAAGGGTGGAGTAATGCTAGTACGACAGAAAGCACCTACGCAGATCATAGTAGACTAGATAAAAGGGGAAAACCCTAAGCATCAAGAGAAAAATCAGGAAAGTGGAACTAGCTGGACCAGTGGGTGGCGCACATGCTTTTCGAAACGAATATAGGAACATTAGGTGACCAATTAAACGTTCTCTGTTTTAGTGATATGAGCATCATATCATATTCGTATTTCAACACGTAAGCTTTGGGTTGAGGTCTTGAGGAGCAGTGCTAGCACGACATGAAGCACCTACGATGATGGTAGTGAATATAAAGGGGGGAAACCATAATCTTTACGAGTATAGTGCCCATGCCATGGCGGATATGAAGGTGCAAACCGGATAAAGCTACTTCGCAACCAATGTTTGCTTTCAACTAGCCACTACGATTTGGTACGGACAAGAAAAGTACAGTAAACAAATTACGGTCTATTTTCCGGGTGAGATCAATAACTTAAGCACATATGGAAGAGTACCACTTCTCTTGCGACGCCGTGTAGGCCTATGCTGATACGTTGAGGGTGCTGCGGGTGCGGTGGCTGTCGGCGGCGGGGAAGAAGACTTTAGACGGTAGACGGCCGGGTCGAGGGATATATCCTGTTGCCGTGGACGAGGCGGTCATAGGAGCGGCAACGACAAGGTGGACGACGGCGTCGATGAAGCGAGAGGAGGCGATGAAAGGATGCTGGTCCAGCGTTGTGGATGAGAGACGTCCATCTGTTGCAGTGGACAACGGGGTAGGGGTAGCGGCTCCGGCAAGGTGGAGGATGGGGTGGCGGATGGAGGAGGCTGGCCGCAGTGTGGAGGTTGTCATGCCGCTGACGGTGTATGAATGTGGAAATGGAGGGGAGGGGGGGATCTCAAACTTTGGGACGCGCTTCTCTGAAATGGGGGAAAGTTACGAACTTATCCCCCATTTAAAATTTCAGACATCGCGTCGGTTGGGGATAGGACGGTAATCTCGCATCTCCCAAATATTTGCCGGTAACTATTTCGAGTGAGGAGAGGGTGTTTTGCCGCCCACGGTTGGCGCCCACGGTGTATGAACGGGGCTGACAGGTAGGGCGGTTGTGTCACGTCTGATGGAAGTTATACATTGATTTCGGACGAGGAGAGTTTGTTTTGCCGCCCACCGTGTATGAATGGGGAAATGGAGGAAGAGACACATGTCTTTCGAACGAGCTTGAATCAAATGTGTTTTGCCGCTCACGTTTGGCGCCCACCGTGTATGAATGGGCTCAGAGGCCGTCGTGTCATGTCTGATTGAAGTTACTAGTCTACCCCTATCGACAGCAGTGTAAATCCTGTCGATAAGGATGTCAAGTGTCAGGGGTAACCAGTAATTTTCATCTTGCAAACACTTGCTTCGAGAAACCCACAAATTATAGTGGGTGTTTAGCCGCTTCGTTCAAAACTTGGGAGAATTAGCATTCACGTTTGCCGTGGGACCTGGCAAACTAAATTCAAATCCAATTTGTATTCGATTACGAATATCCACAGATAATTATACGTTTTGTTATTTATTTCTTCAAAACCACAACAAAAATTTATTCCACCTTTATATATGATTATGATTTAGAAATGCCATGATCTTCGAATTCAGTAGGTTGGATACACTCTGAGTCAAACAGTTATTTCATCCAATACAATATGCTCACACGACAAACAGTTCACCTTATGTCAATCATACAAGTTTTGAGGATTACCTCGCCAATAAAATTTGGATCATTACAACACATGGACAACATAGGGGGTCTTGCAACATAATCCATTCAGAGACATGACACAACATGCAAGTACAATAATCTAATGAAAATTTGAACTGGTATCTAAAGAAGAACTGGCATTATCTTGGGCTTCAGATAGCAGAAACAGCAGGACCTCCTCCGTCTTCAAATGCAACATTCTTACTTCCTCCAATTCTTGGGTTGCTTGCATAATGCGTGCCGCTAATTCCGTAATTTCCAGCCTCAAGATAAATATTACCTAATTCATGGCAGCCACACCGTCTCTTTCTGCCTCTAGTAGAGCCTCAAGCACTATAATATCTGTGCTCAGACTGCTCTCCGGCGGTGTTGCCTTTGAACTGCTACCATCTGGTAACATGGATGGCGCACTGCTTCCACAAATAGATTCTGGGATTGTACATTGTGTCCTAGTGTGAAGGGCATCCTGAAAGGTTTCCGCTGGACATTAGTAAGAGATAGTTATCGTATGATCCAGGAAGTAAGCTTACATGGTAAACGACGGACGAATTATTGTCGAGCATGGCAAACTATATTTAAATGTTTTGAAGTAGCATCGGCCGAAAAGAAATTAAAATGGTAAGATGAAACTAGGGATGTAAGTGGCAAATAAACGAAATCCGCCAGTCCCATCTAGTTAGTTTTTGCTACCTCCCTAGTTCATTTTCCTAAAAAAACAAAAACTCTTTTGAACTATCATACCACTAGTGGACTTTAATCGAGATTAAACCGGACCCAGTTGACATCCATAGTTGAAAGGGAGTGTACAACCACTATATTTAAGTTGCCAAGGCATCTAAGAAGTTGAAATAATCTGAGAAAGCACTTAACAGTGTGGCCTCATATAAACTACGAAGACATTCATGTGATGAAGTTGAGAGGAAAAGTTAAGGACTCAAATGAAATAGGCATGCATTTCTTTACGATAGTACAGCAGGCACTGCTGACATATTGGCCAACTCAGGTATAGCATAACAACAAATACGCATTCGAATCAAGAAATACAGCAAAGCAGACAACTGAACTATTTGTAATTCGGTAGGATTACACGTTGAGGGCACAAGCTAAGAAAGCAGCCCACTCGCATTACATTTCACATGTACTAAAACACACTGGCTTACCATATGTTGTTGTGAAGCCTAGCTGTTGTTGCAATGTTCTTTGTAAATATCGTCAGCATCCCGTGGTTGCAAATCTAGTTGTTGTAGTTTATTCTGCACCATCTATTTAGGTAAAATTAATTTTAATCGCATGCACTGGTCCAAATTGATCATCAATGGTTCATCTAAACTAATGAAAGAAGGGTGTGTGCATACACAACAATACTCCCTCCGATTCTTTTTACTTTGCGTATAACTTTTTCTCTGTTTTCTTGTATTAGTCTGCGCATTGCCGATTCTTAGCACTGGTTTCCTTTTGTGCCCCGCCCCATCCGCCTCTGCTCTAATTAATTGGAAAATTAGTCCAAAAAAATTAAACCAGTGCCCTCCTTGGTATGCAGGTCAAGAGTTATGGGAAGAGTACATAGAATCAGAGGGAGTATATCTGCTTCCCTCTATTTTTATGCTTGTTTGAGGTGCCAGCCCCAAAAGAACAAATATTTTTCTTGATGGGGTTGGCAGCTCCATAACTAATAGAAGCATCAAATTAGTCAGGCAACTTGGGAAGATCAAGAACACACAAACAAGTAATGAACAGAGGCTCGGAGCAGTGATGTAATAGCTAGCATCAGAAAATGTAGGGTAAAACAAACAAAAAGCAGCGAAACCACATGCTAGTTTGCTGATGTGTAATTAAGCATAGAGAACATTAAGCAGTCTGATGGAACCAACAGGTGGCATCAAAACAAAACTAAAGCATATTAACTATACGTGCACCGGTATGTAATTTAGCACATGTAACATGTTCACTGCCAGAAGTATGGCTCTACAGGTGCAAGCAGAATAACGAGTCTCATGAAAAACTGAATGATGCCCTGAAGAAATTCAAAGGTGCGGTGCTTATGCTAGGAAAGGGAACATAGGCGCCGGCCATTGGATAATAGTACCTGATTCTCGGAGGCATATGGGTATCATTGTCATACTTGATAGCTAAGAATCGTCGATATTTCTCGTGTTGCGGTTGAGTTTGGGCCGGCTGTCGCCGTCGCTGAAGCGGCTTCGGTGCTACGGTTGAGGCGCCTGTCGACATACAAGAAAGCTCATCTGTGGTAAGTGAACAGTTGCATGATAAAGAGAAAAGCCGAAGGAGTACAAATCGAAATAACCTGATGAGGCTACGGCGTCGGTAAAGCAGGGCCGTTGGAGTTGAATATGGCGTCCGTGGAGTGGGTCCGGTGCAGTGGACGAAGGCTTCGGCGGGCGTGTTGTACAGTGCTTTCGGTGAGGCGGATCTGTTGCTGCGGACGAGGGCTTGTATGAAGGGCCAACGAAGGGGCGGACGAGGGAGTCAGTGAAGGGCTTACACTATGGTGGACGAGGGCGCCGGTTAAGAAGATGCGGTGTGGTGGACCATGATGGCGGTCAAGGAGATCTGGAGCGGTGGACAAGCCAGCCGCTGAAGCGGCTCCGGTGAAGTGGTGAGTTGGCAGTTGGGGGTTCCAAGGTGCGGAAGGTAGATCCGGCGGGGTGTGAGGTCCACCGCTGCGGCGGAGGACTAGATTCAGCGGCTTGCCGTGGTTGGGGGGTCGGGGAGGGGAAGGGGAGGGGCTTTGGAGAAGAATGTTGGGGGCAAAGAGGGGAAAACAATGGAGTTACTAAAGCATCCCTTTTCCATTCATGTGGCAGGAGTAAAACAGGAATATCGCAGGGCTAAACTTTCGGGCGCGTGATATTTCGATATGATCGGGAAGTTTGAAAGCTTTTGGCACCTAAAATTATAAGTATTCTGCTCTCGTACGGCCGACTATGATATCATGGCCGACAATTTGTTTGTTTTGCACGCAAAAAAATGTGCAAGTTCTGAAAATCAATGTCTCCAACTCGAAACTTAGATTGTCCATTCAATTCAAATATGGATCATTGAGCTACTACAAGCAAATACCATCATACGGTCCAATTCAAATGAAATTCCAAATGTGTTTATCCTAAATATGATGACAAAAGCAAAAATGTGTATGTGTATGAATAAAGTGGATGATTATAAAGTTTGAACATGCCCGTATGTGTATATCTCTAGGTTTTATATATGAATTTGAAATCACGAAATCCCGGCTTAAAAAATGTACCTCCGTTTAAATGAATTTCAAAAGCTAATGATGGAGTTGAATTCCAAAATTCCAATCTTAGGTTTGTAATTCTGGTACATCAAGGTATATCACGCATGTTAAAACAATATCGTTATCTCATAGTACAAACTGTGAAACAAATTAATCAACCATGAGTGCATAATATCTCAATTACACTAAAGTCCCTCAAATATAGACACCTCACTCTTTATCTGAAGTCAACCCCCCCCCCCACCACACACACACATAGAGAGAGAGAAGTCGTTCTCTCCCGCAAACACCAACACACGAGCACATTAACACCCCTCTCTCTTGTAAAGTACGGACCCCAACATAGGTCTCTATCACTTTGTCTCTCGGGCATGCACACATCTCTTCCCTCACTCTCTAGGTCTCCCGCTATCTCTCTTACCCAAGCACACACACTATGTAGAGTGTATATTTCCCATACACACAAAACGTCACCCCAAACGTCTATCTCCCTAGTTATGTGGTTCTCGCGCACTCACCTCACACACCACCCCCACTGCAAACAAGCACACTTTGTCTCCTTGTGCACCACTCTCCTCTTTCTATCTCTCCCACTTTGTCTCCTTGTGCATTTGTGAGAGGTTGAACTTCATTGGTTGTGGATCGTAAGATCCTAGTCTGTCTTTGTATGTGTCAAACAGGATCGCCTCTTTTGCTATGTGGTCATCCTCCTCAGCTCCATTGTGGTCTTGCAAGGTTTTTATAAAATTCTTTCTATATCTTTCCGTGGCCACCGCTTGATTTTTTTGAATTCTCATCACCAAACTGAATCCATCTGATGGTGCATCGTTTTTTCCAATGCTCTTTTTGGTATTGTAGCAGGCGAAGCAAATGTTTTTTGAGTATATCTCTAAAATTACCTTCTGGCAACGTGAGGGATCGCCGGTCAGCAGTATTGTCGAGTTCAACCAGAGCTTTATTGGTGTTCTCAATCGCAATCTTCAGTCGAGAGATATGGCGGCTCCAATGTTTGAGAGCATGCCGGACTGCCTTCAGTTTTTGACACAGACGGGATGTTGCATTGGACTTCTTGTTATATTTGATCGGTTTATTCCAGGCTAGGGACACAACATCCATAAACCCTGGGTGTGCGATCCAGTAATTTTCAAACCTAAAAATCTTGCTTTGCGGTATTGATGTCTGAATGGCCACAGAGCAGGGGACATGATCAGATACTGGCTTACCTAGGGGGGTCACCGTGGTGTTTGGAAACGTGGCAGTCCAGTTTAAGGATGTAAAAAACCAGTCGAGCTGTTCCAACAGAGGGTTATGTTGGATGTTAGACCATGTATATCTTCTGCCCTTTATAGGTAGCTCAGTAAGATTTCGTTCACGTATGTAGTCATTGAAAGTGAACATATTGTGCATATCTCCTCCAGGTTTATTATGATTTTCCGTTGAGCGTATATAATTAAAATCACCTAGTATGAGCCAATCTTCTGTCGAGGGTATGTGCATGTCAAAAAGCCATTGTGTATATGTGGATCTTTGTTCCCCTTGACAAGGACCGTATACATTAATCAGTTTCCAGCGATGACCCGATTGGGTTGACGTAAGTTCTACTCCCAGAGCAAATGGTTCAGATAAGAAAACCCGTCCCGTGAAAAGGTGACTATTCCATATCGTAATAATACCACCAGAAGCGCCTCTCGATGGAATATAAGCAAACTTATCAAAAAGTTTGGGGCATAAAGCTTTAAGGGAGGAATCATGAAAGCATGGCATTTTTGATTCTTGTAAACAGATAACCGCACAGCCACTAACGTTGATCGCATTAGAAAGAGCTAGTTGCTTGTCTGACGAATTAAGTCCACGGATGTTCCAACATAACACATTCCAGTTTTGCAAAAGAGGCATAAAGGAAAAGATACAGTAAGATAACTAGATCGAGGAGGTCGATCCATCCGCCAGCTTGGAGAGCGCAGCCACCGTCAGTTCTTCTGCTGGAACAGCACATAGCTGAGTGCCAATAGCTTGCATTGATGCAATTATCGTTGGAGGTGGGATTTCTGAATCTTGCACTTGAGGCAGGTGGTCATCTGCAGTAACTGGAGCAGCAAGATTAATGCGGGGCTTCACCTTGGATTTAGGCAGACGTGTGTCAGAAGGCTGGGGGACCCGGAACCCAATGTACTTGGTCGATCTGTTGCTGCGACGAAGAGAAGTGGTGTCCACGAGAACAAGAAGCTTCCCTTTGCGCTGCTTGAGACCTGTAGTTGGCATCTGTGTAAACAAACCTCATTGTTGAGCAATTAAGAAAGGAAGCCTCTCGAACAAACTGGCTTGGTGGCCGCTGCCGGCATCGTTAATCCCCATGCCTCCGCTCAGTTCGACCACCAACCACCACCACACCCCACTCATCTTCACCTTATCTCATATTTCTCGAGATATCATTAATTTTTACACATGGGATTACTCCCGCAAGGGTCAATCACAACAAGTGTTTTATAAAAAAATGCATCTTGATGTTCCGTGCAATGCACGGATCTTGCTAGTACTCCTACACAAGACTAAGTTGGTGATGCTGGTGTGTCTGCCATCCGTCGTTTCTGACCATTAGATCTACATCTAACGATTGTGAGGTAAGTTGTTGCCTTTTCTCACCAACATCCCACTTGTCTACCAATTTGCAGAAAAACTCATAACGAGTATCTTAAAACCAACCACATCCCCCCCGACCGCACCAAAACAGCCCAAGGAATATATTCTACTTGAAACATAATATATCTCTAGTGACATATGTATATCAAAATTAGAGTGTTTTGTACCAAGTTTGTGAATAAGTATTATTCTAATTATGATTCGTTGCAACGGACATGAACATTGCTAGTATTTCCAACCATGCATTTCTTTTCCTAGTATTCCATAGTTTCGAGTTTTCCATCAAGATATGAGTCACTCATGGTTGATATTTACTTTCAATCATGTACACATATGCACTATGTAACTAGCCTTGCTTATTGGCTTCCAAAGCTTAACTTTCACTCCTACTTACAATATGTAGAGTATTTAAAAAAAACTACCACTTTCAACCAGCCCTAGGAGGAATCTATTGTACAAAAAATAGCAAAAACATACCCACAATTTCTTAATCCACGCCAAAAACTACCTAGTACTCCTACCAATTAGGTTCGTTTAAACCCATTTACGACAGGGTTGGCCCACATGCCCATGCTGACGAGGCAGCTTAAACCAACACATTTTGTTTGACCGTTGACACGAGGGACCCACATCTGACCTTCTATCTTGTTATTCCCCCTCAAATCATTACTTTTCCTGAACATTACTTCAAACAGTACTGATGCGTGTTCGTTGGTGGCGCCGATGATGAGCGAGTTGGCCGCCGCTTCGCCGGACGGGCCGGACGCCGCGCTGGCCTCCACACGGGTTGGCAGGCTGGCACGAGCGTGACTCACGAGCGAGCAAGCCGCCGCGCTGGCCTTCGCTCGAGCCAGATGGCTGGCCTTAGCGCGGTGCGCGCGGGCAAGCCGCTGCGTTGCCTTGCCAATCTAGCTAGCAAACCTTGCAGACAAGCAGCTGGATGGAGCTATCTTGGCTAGCTAGCGGCCGCAAGAGCCGGACGGAGCTGGCATTCGGTCTGCCGCAACATGGGCTCCGACCGCCGGTGGTTTTGACCTCGCCTTCTGCCGGCGGCGGTAGCTGCGTCCCATGGCCGAGGATGACTAGGTGGACGGGCCGGAGGTAGGAGGTCACTCGAGGATTTTTGTTGGTAAGAGCATGTACAATGGTTGATAAGGTAGTCTTATCTTAAGTCTGCCACGTATGCAAGTGGTAGTAGTTTCTTGGCATTTTAGTGGTTTCTTGCATTATTAGAGCAAGTACAATAGAGCTGAGTCAACAGGCTATAAGAAATAAACCATGACTACATGTTGGCTATAAGATGGGCTGTAGATGACATGGCACTGGCTTATAGCCAGCAGCTGGCTATACTATTAACCATGCTCTTACGGGTTTCTTGTAAGGAACAATGTACGTACTACTAGCGACAAAAGGCGATTCTAGTTGCGTTGTACTCCAACGAGCACTACTAGTGGTCGCGGGAGTGTATACCTCGTTTTGTGGGTTAGATCCCGGCCGAACGCACGGCGGCCTTTTAAAAAAATAGTACTACTACACTTCGCTGCGAGCCAATATTTTACACGGGTAGTTTGAGTTTTGAAGTCAAACGGACGTGCGGCCCCACAATCTGGGTGCACTGGATAGCCTAGCCACGTGAACGGGTTTTCCTTCCCAGCATCCCGTGGCTCGCGTGCTCGCCCTAGCCGCACCTTGCTTGCAGCTTTCAGCTAGTAGCATATTTAAACTAGCGCCTCCCAATTAAGCCTGAGGAGCCGGAAAAGCCTGGCGGGGCATTGGGAACTGTGCAATATGGCTTTGTACGTAAATAGCTCTACTACTACTCTGTAGCTTGTGGCGTTGCATGCATGGACTTCACTCCATTATCAGCTCTACTATAAAAGAAATTCCTCTTGCCGTGTTTTTTTTTGAAACGGAGGCAAAAGCTTTGCTTCATCTCATTCATAAAGAAGGAACTACTAACAAAGTTCGACGAGATCCATTACCTCCACAAATGGAAGCGAAAAGCCTAGTCTCACTGTATCAAATAACTCAAATGTTCTTCCCCCGCAGTAACCGTCGCTGATAAACAGGCTGCTAGTGTGTGCGTGAGAGGAGCAGCTGAGTAGGCCAGCTACGTGAGAGGAGCAGCTGAATAGAGCACCGAGAGTACCCACTAGGCCACTACGTAGGTGTACTTCCCCTGCATTGATAGTACATCGATGGTTCTAGAGAACAGTAGTACCCTCCACTTCGAACTGTAGCTCCATGGCCCTGAGATTCAAGAGTTCAAAACTGGTGCACTATACTAGACTAGACTAGAAGTACAGTACATCGCACTACTAGTTGAGAAAAGTAGTACTAGTACTACTACAGTACAAGTACGTACTCCTCTGTCACATAATGTAAGACATTTTTTGACACTAGTTGGCGTGTACAAAAAATGGCAAAAACATACCCAAAATTTCTTAATCCATGCCAAAAACTACTACCTAGTGCCAAAAATTTCTTACTAGTGCTATTATTTACAGTATAATGCAATCCCATAACGTTCCATAATCCCTTTCTTTCAAAAAAATCACTTCTGGAGAGAATATTGCTATCTCCACGCGAGCTTCTCATAGGCCAGCGCCACCGCATGCAGTCATGTGAGAGAGAGGGAGACATCCATGCAGCATGCAGAGAGAGGAGAGCGCGGGCGGACAGCGAATGAGCTGCATGGGGTATTTATAGCTGCTAACTCCTCCCATCCATGCACCAGGGGTATTTCCATCTAGAAAGCATGCAGCGAGCCGCTGCCTTGGTATCCGGGTCTGCTCTTATGCACAGAGTAAAAAGAATCGGAGGGAGTACTAGTAGTAAATAATAGCCTCACCCCTTCGCTGAGGAACTATCTACAGTTGGAAGGGACGAGGCCCTGCGGTTAGTACACTCTTATCTCCTCCTCGCCAGTTCCCCTCCCCCCGAAGGAGAAGGCAGTTCGTCGCTGCTCCCATGGATTCGCCCGGCGGTTCTCCTCCTCGCCGGGGCTGGGAGACCTTGGATGACGATCCTGTGGGAGAAATCGCACGCCGCTCCGACATCCTCACCGCCGCATGACTCGGTGCTTCCTGCACCAACTTTTTCAAGACACTGCTTAAACAAGCCATGCTTGTTGGTCTTCCATGCATCCTCGAGGAGAAGGTTCTTCTATGGGACAATCCTTCGAACAGTCCACCGCTCCCTGTCCATGGTTGCACATTGACTCCGCTAGAGTTGCCGACGTTGAGAGGTAGTCGGATTTTGTCCGATGAGCAGGTCAGTAATGGAGTTTGATCATGTAGTACATAGTAATTCTATTTCCATACCGTAATTTCTCCGCTGCCCACCGTCTTATATATAGGTCTGGGTCGGTGCCAACGAAGATTGGCTTGCATACCTCCGGCCGGATACCACCATCATTTTGCACAACATCCACAGCAGTGCGGCCGTTCCGGTAGACCCCTTCTCCACCATTGGGATCGGCCTTCCGGAGTGGCTGGGCAAGAATACATATGATGATGCCTACATGAGATTGAAGAAGATAGCAATTGCGGACCCGCCGACAAAGCGACGCGGCTACGACTATTACTATCTCATCGCGGTGTTCGACATAAGGATTGCCATCAATGCAGGAGGCAGTAACGGTAGAGGCTGGCGCATGTTGGCGGCGGCAGATTTGTACCCCTACACGTTCGAAGACGCCGTGCGCCATCTAGGCAACATCTTCGCGGTGACAAGCCAGGGTACTTGTTTCATCTGGTTGACATACTACGGTACGGGAGATTACAAACGGAATGCGCAAACCATCATTTGCATCCCTAACGGTACTCCATTATTTTGCAGGGACCAGTCATCCCCCGATCAAAATAAGATCACCGATCCTGGATGTGCATTTGCATCCGCGATTCGGTCTAATCTGGAACCTTGTAGCTGACTTTGGCATATTGGGATCAACTATCTTAGCAGTCATTACCCATGGTACCACTGATGTGCAACATGGTCACATAATCTACCACGATCGGACCGTCACCATCTACCCAGGTATTCCATTTTTTAACCCTCTCGCCTTCTCTTTCATTGTTGTACTAGTAGTATACTTTGTAGTACTAGTAGGAGTACTTTTTACCTTGGAGGACGCATATAGCTACCTAGGCCCTTGAAGACTTGAACCCACTAGCTGCCACCATTTTTGTTTTTCCATGTCTAACTATCTCATCCATGTAGCCAAGAGTGGCTATATATATTAAGCCGATTATTTTACTTCCTCTATACCAGAGTAGTACTATTTGCTGCACAGTATTACTGACCGCCACATTTGAGCAAAACATTATTATGCATGGACCTTGACTATGTACGTCACCATGTGTCCAGATCTGGGATGCCATGTGTATGAGATGAACGGCACCGAGTTCGACCCCCGTGATGCTACGTGGGTGCCGAGGAACACTCTTGGAGAGTACTCGCTTTTCATCGGGGACAACTACCCCATTGTGAAGTGGATGCCACCTTCCGTGCACGACACAGAAGGCCTACCGTTCATGAAGCATGGTTATGTATTCAGTGCACACCGCTGGATGAACAACATGCTGGGACACGCTATCCCTAATTTATGCTGCTTCAGCTTGGATGAGTCTCCATCATGTGGAACCGGACTAGAAAGTTGCGACAATGATTCCCGTTGCCCACCGCTATGGATCGTGCCATCCATGAAGAACACCTAGGACTGGAACCTAGAGGAGGACATGTAGCCCATCTATAACATGCATGTGGAGTACGGTAATTGTGGACGGTAGCGCTGTGAATATATGTAGACTAGTCGTGCACAAATTTATCACATGAGTTGGAGATGAACTTGTGTGGCATACTGGCATTTGTCCTTTATAATTTATTACTAGTAAATGTGTTATGTGTACGTGCAACTTGTATGGTTGTTGCACGGGCTCCAACACGCTCTTTGAGAAAACAAGGTGGCACAGCTTTGGATATACGTGACGTGGCGGCATCATACAGTAGCATCGTTCGCTATAGTTGTACTAGTACACTCCTACTAGGACGACAACTCCTATAAAACCTTGCGCTTGGCTCTTTGCCTCTTCGGGAGGTTCAACCGTTCGTACTCGTGTGAACCTTGCACTTGGCTCTTCGCCTCTTTGGAAGGTCCAACAATGATGATGCTACAGTAAAATATGCTTCTGGCAATCTGACACTGGTTGAACTACTGCACGTCCACCGCGAGGGAGAGGGTGAGGGAGAGAGACAGGGAGAGGGAGAGGGTGATGTAGTCAAAACCCTCTCCTCGTCCTGCGAACCACCGCGCGCGTGGGCGAGGGAGAGACGTAGTAAGCAAGCTTCTCCTCGTTCGGCGAGTTGATGGGACACATCAAAGCAATACTAGTACTAGTAGTAGTAGTCCATACTGCGTCCTTTCCAATTAATATGGCTTAATTTTAAGCGAGAAAAATACACTGGCGGTCAACGTATGTAATAGTACGCTCTTTACGGTCACTATATATAGTTTTGCGGCGATTATGCGATCACTAGCTCATCGTAGAGCAACGTATTGCACCCTACTCGGCCACATAGTTGATGTGGCACTTTGTTGACTGGTTAAATTTTCACCTGGTTTCTGGGTCCCACCTGTCAGTTGGAAGAGCAAAGAAATCAGTTAAACAAAACTTGACGCAGGCGCGACACGAGTCCAACCCTTGCGCGCAAACCGCCCTGGCTGTGTATGTGAGTGCATGCATGTGTCCTCCCTCGGTCTTCCAACAAAGAGTGTACTACATGATGTACATCTACACTTCCAATGTGTTTATCCTTTAATCTAAATCGATATTGATTGACTAATGCACCAACTTGTGCTGTAGGTATAGGCTACATGTCTATCCTTAATTATAGGATGCAACAGCCTTCATTTAATCTTCTTATCTCAATGGTCGCATGCACACATAAGTCTGCTACTTTTGGGCATTAATTATGCCCTGGTCAATGTGTAAATCTCTAAATGTACAATCTTTCACGGACGTAGGGAGTAGGTTGAGCACTTGAGTGTGAGCGTGTGTGTTGCGTCGTGTGCTGTGTGCCGCATGGGTGCGTGAGTCTTGCATGCGTCCATGTGTACGTGTGAGTGCTGCATGTTGCATGCATGCATGGATGCATGAGGCTTACTCCCTCCCATTGACATGTCCATTTGGCTATAGATTTCAACAAGTGACTAGGTACGGAGAAAATGAGTGAAGTGAGCGTAGAGGCATAGGGATACTGTAGAAAGGAAGTCCTCGCGATCCATTTATTCCCCATCTCGGTCAGAGAGAACTATTCAACTAGTATTCGAAGTGAAGTGACAATACACACTATAGCAGATGGGACACGTAATTAATAAGCTGAACCAGCGTGTTGGTGTTACTAAATCAGTCGGTTATGTTTGGTAGTCTCAAGTCATTGAAAGCATGCATAGCCCACATATCTTATTGGTTGATATGCCACAAAACAAAAAACGCGAAGGGAGTTAATATACGGTGCCTAAGTGTTTTGGGATTATTTGGTTTTCGTAAGGTGACTTACTCACCTAGACGGAGGGAGTAGTAGAATTGAGATTGAATGCACTTTCTTCCCTGTCTTCCACTCTTCTTCCTCCTCTCTTCTTCTTCCTCCTCTCTTCCCATCGCCGGCCGCACACCATTTACCCCCGCTCACTGCTCGCCCGCCCGCGCCATCTTCATTGGTAGCTCGTGCTCACCATATCCCCCCGCTCACTGCTCGGCCACACGAGGAGAAGCTTCTTCGCTCGCCCGCCCGAATCCACTTCCCCGCTGGCTCGCAGGCACCGAAAACCCCAATGGTAGAACCGACTGACACGCAGAGCCGCGATTGGAATTCCCTCCCCGATGTTCTCTTGGAGCAGATCTGTAGTCGTATGGACCTACTCAGCACCGTCCATCTGGCCGCATGCTCGGTGTCTTTGTACCGTCTACTCGTCTGCAACCGGCCGGCTCTTTTCAAGACACCCTGCTTCCTGATGCCCGATCCTCGCAGGTGGCCCAGACACCGACTTGACGATCCTACGGAGGTTGCCGTGGTGCCCCTCGACATGCTACCACTACCCGTCCACCTGTCCTTCATGTGCGGCCACTACTGGGCGAGCATGAAGGCCAACTGGATCGTCCTCATCCACCACACCATTAGTCCGTGGCGTCTCATGGATATCTACACCCAGCGAGAGATCACCCTTCCATCGTTGGATACCGCCGTCATCGAGCCTCGCGGCCCGCCGGACACTCCTGCCTACTACGCACGAGACGCGTCAATCTTTTGGCTCGACCTCTGTTTGTAGAAAGTTATAATCTGTAAAGTGCCCACACCATCAGAAGACTACATGGATTACAAGCTCATTGCTTTGTTCAACCAGGGATTAGTCTATCTGGAATCCGGTCGCCATACATGGTTATGGCTGTAACACCCTCGATGCGACTATATCTCCCATGTGTCGAGGCACGACTTAGAGGCATAATCGCATTGAAGGCATATGTCACAAGTTAGGCAATCTTCACAACATCCCATGTAATATAGATAATAAAAGGGGAGATAACATAGTTGGCTTACACTCGCCACATCAATCAAATACATAAATAACATTACATCATCCAAACACTCATGGCCCAACTACAGCGCCAAAATAAAGAGAACCCAACATGCGACACGGTCCCGATCACCCTCAAATGGGCACCACTACTGATCATCAGGAAAGGAAACATAGTAACGTTGAGAGTCTTCATCGAACTCCCACTTGAGCTCAAGCGCGTCTCCTGGAGCGGAATCATCAAGCCCTGCATCTGGTGTAATAGTAATCTGTGAGCCACGGGGACTCAGCAATCTCGCACCCTCGCGATCAAGACTATTTAAGCTTATAGGTAAGGCAAGGTAAATATATGGAGCTGCAGCAAGCGACTAGCAAACTATGGTGGCTAACTTATTCGCAAAAGAGAGCGAGAAGGGGAGGCAAAGAGCGAGCGAGAAACTAGAGAACAACCTGCGCAAACATTACTCCAACACTGTGTCCACTTCCCGGACTCCGCCGAGAAGAGGCCATCACGGTAACACACTCAGCTGATTCATTTTAATTAAGTTAAGGTTCAAGTTATCTACAACCGGACATTAACAAATTCCCATCTGCACCCATAACCGCGGGCACGGCTTTTGAAAGTTCAAATCCCTGCAGGGGAGTCCCAACTTAGCCCATGACAAGCTCTCACGGTCAATGAAGGAATAGACCTCCTCCCAAGACATTCCGATCAGACTCGGTATCTCGGTTCTTCAAGACACTTCGACAGGTTAAAACAAGACCAGCAACACCGCCCGAATGTGTCGACAAATCCTGATAGGAGCTGCACATATCTCGTTCTCAGGGAACACTCAGATAGGTCAAGCTATGAGTAAAACCAACCCTCGAGTTTCACCGAGGTGGCCCCGCAGGCTGCCTGGTTCGGACCAACACTCAGAGGAGCACTGGCCCGGGGGGGGGGGGTTTAAAATAAGATGACCCTCAGGCTCCGGAAACCCAAGGGAAAAAGAGGCTAGGTGGCAAATGGTAAAACCAAGGTTGGGCATTACTGGGAAAGCTTTAATCAAGGCGAACTATCAAGGGGTTCCCATTATAACCCAACCGCGTAAGGAACGCAAAATCCGGGAACATAACACCGATATGACGGAAACTAGGGCGGAAAGAGTGGAACAAAACACTAGGCGAGAGGCCGAGCCTTCCACCCTTTACCAAGTATATAGATGCATTAAGATAACGTGGCAATATAATGATATCCCAACAAGTAAATAAATGTTCCAGCAAGGAACAGCCTTCAATCTTCACCTACAACGCTATAAGAGGGGCTGAGCAAAGTGGTAACATAGCCAATCAACGGATTGCTAGGACATGGTGGGTTAGAGGTTTGACATGGCAATTTGGGAGGCTTGAATGCAAGTGGTAGGCATCGTAGCATTGGCATAGCAAAAGAGCGAGCAATCTAGCATAGCAAAGATAGTAGTGATTTCGAGGGTATGATCATCTTGCCTGCACGGTTGTCAGAGTTGATTGGATCCTTGAAAGCAAACTCAGCGGGCTCCTCGTTAGCGAACTCGTCTCCCGGCTCTACCCAAACAAGACAAACAAGCAACAAGGACACAATCAACCACGTGCAAGGATCAAACAAGATGATGCAAAGATGATATGCTATGCGGGATGCGATGCGGGATGCATATGCAAGATGTGACAAGGAATGCATGAACCTGGCCTCAACTTGGGAATCCAAGTGTGCCACTGGAAATATGAGATGAAATCGCTTGAAAACGATATAAAGAACGCCGGAATCGGAGTTACGGTATGGAAATGGCAAGCGATTCTAAAATGACTCCGGTCTGCGATTTACAGCAAGTAGCCATCTAAATGCAACGAGATGAACACGCTACAGCACGCAAACATGACAACAAAATACATGGTAGGGATGCATTCATGATGCCTAACAAAAGTCTAGCACTGAGCTACGGCCAATTCATCCATTAACAGGTTCAAACAAGCATGGCAAAAATGCATATGGCAAACAGATTTCAGACTTAGTGAAATCAACACTTGTCCGGAATTTCAGATCAGGTAGCACTCTTCAGAGCAAAAAAACTACATGCTACAGGACCTGAACATAGCAAAGTAAAGCATGGCATGGAGCTACTCAAGGAGCTTAACAAAAGTCCCTTAGTGACCTTGAGCCAAAAGGGATCAGAAAATACAATTGCAAGCATGTGAACATAGCAAAAACATAATCAGATCACAGACTTGGTGAAAACTGGAGCATGCTGAAAACAGATATCAAGTAGGCATGTTTACGAGCTCGATGCACTCACTACGGTGCAATTCATGACCAACTAAGCATACATCTATCAAGAACACACAAAATTCAAGCTAGACATGGCAAGAACAATAGCATAGCATGCACAGATCAATTACAACATCATCGGCAAAATTGCAAACAAGTTGACAATCTGCCCAGATTCACAAAGTAGCAAAAGTAGAGCTCGATTGACTCAAGCTAGGTTGCTCCATAATTGCAAACAAAGACATGGATGGATAGAGCACTACAAGATTAACAAAACATCCTTACTGATCATCCTCAAAAGAGGCACGGATCACTAGGAAACAACATGAACATATGGCAATAAGAGATAAACAGCTCAAAGACTTAGTGGAAATGCTAAGTCCCTGAAATCAGAATTACCAAGTGCACCACTTTGCAAGCTTGTGCTAGTCACCACACACATCACAAAAATACATGGGTTGCACCTCTGGAAAGATGACAAAACCCTTAACAAAACATATGTAGAACTCATAGGCATATCATGCACACAATAATCATGGCAAAAATGACAAAAAGCTAAATGGAGTAGCAGATCTGACAATTATCTCAAGTAGCCCTCTTCTAACAGCATTTCGGGCATCAAGATGAACACAAATGAAAATTATGCGATGGAATGAAATGATGTACTCTCTGAGATGAACATTTTGATATGCTATATGTCCAAATCGGAGCTAGGGATGCAAATTTATGGCAGGATGGACATAGGCACTTGAAACTGGAAAAAAATCGGGGACTTAGTAGAATTTCGACCTCCGGATCTAGGGTTTCACGACACGCGAACCGAGGCGATTCCGACGAGCACTGTAGCTCCGGCGAGGTCAGTTCATCGGCGGGGAGATGAAGGAGAGGCGAGGCCGGCCTCTCCCCGACCGGTTCTGACTGCGGCGGCGGCGGCGGGCTTCGAGGAGCGGCGGGGCCTGCGGCGGCGGGGCGGTGCTGGCCGCGGTGGCCGGAGTGGGCGGAGGGAGCTCCGGCCGCCGGCATTGGCGAGGGAGGCGGCGATGCGGCGGCGGGGAGCGGGTGGCGCGGTGCGGCGGCAGATGGAGCCGGGCGCGGGGCGCGGCGATGTGGGCCGGGAGGGCCACACGCGGGCCTGCGGGCCAGTGCGGCGGGAGTCGGCGGCGGCGAATGGTGGAGTGCCACGTGGCAGCGGGGAGGCTGATCGGACAATGTTCGTCGGTGGCAATTTTGTCCGGCGGCGCGTGGAGACGAAGGAGACTAGGGTTTGGAGAGGGGATCCGCGAATTTGAAGGAGGGGTCTACATATAGGCATATGAGGAGCTAGGAGAGTCCAAATGAGGTGCGGTTTTCGGCCACGCGATCGTGATCGAACGCACTAGATGATGGAGAAGGTTTTGGTGGTTTTTGGGCCAAATTGGGGGGGTGTTGGGCTGCAACACACACGAGGCCTTCTCGGTCTCTCGGTTAACCGTTGGAGTATCAAACGAAGTCCAAATGGTACGAAACTTGACAGGCGGTCTACCAGTAGTAAACCAAGGCCGCTTGGCAAGTCTCGGTCCAATCCGGAAATGTTTAATCCCCACACACGAAAGAAAGGTAGAAATGACCACCGGAGGAGAACGAAGCGCTGGAATGCAAAACGGACAACGGGGAAAATGCTCGAATGCATGAGAAGAACACATATGCAGAAGCAATGCACATGATGACATGATATGAGATGCATGACAACGAAAACAACACACGGAGACAAAGACCCGAACCCGAGAAAATAAAATAACTTAACGCCAAAACAGCAAGAGTTGGAGTACAAATTGGGAAAGTTACATCCGGGGTGTTACAATGGCTCATCATCAATCCTGTTGAGGAAACATTTCTGTCTGATGCTATGGTGCACGATGGCATCGTTTACGCGGTCGACGCAAAGATTGGCTACCTATATTGGTGGAATCTATCGTCGTGTAATTGTTCTATCTCACCTAATCTTTACCTTATGAATACGACAGCCTATTCATTTGTTACAAATTTAGAATGCATAGCATGTCTATAACCACATCATTGCTATATGTTCCTCTCATTTCCTAGATTTTTATGACCACACATGTTATTGTTAGAGTTGATATGAGAACAATTGGCATCTAATGATTGTGAGAATACATATTATGAGCATAACATCATGATTGCTATATGTTACTCTCGTTTACAAGATTTTTATAACAACGCATGTTATTGCTTAGAGTTGATATGAGAACAGTAGTAGTAAGTGCTATGGTAGAATATGAGTAGGCGCTGTCATAGCTGTTTTCCTCTCATTGTTACATGATGTTTGAACCATGACATATTGCTAGAATATGAAAGCCATTGGCCTATTTTTTTACTTGCGGTATGATTATGACCACGGCATTGCAATTCTCTATCTATGATATGTGCCACTGTTATAATAATCTTAATTCCACACATACTCTGAACATTATTGTTTATTTTTGTCCTTTTGGTCCCCAATTTGAATTGTTGCAGCAGACGCAAATGCACTGGCCTTCATGATTCCAGGACCTGGAATCATACCAGCCGATGGGTGGTGGTTTATCGCTCGTTCAGCTGACGGCGGTCATTTGATGTTCATTTGCACGTACCAAATTGACCAAACCAATACATCAAACCACATGCAGTACAATGCATGGGGCGTTCGTGACATTGATGGCTATGGCTGCTTCGTGTTCAAGAAAGATCCCAGCTCCATTGGGCCAGACGTATTCAACTGGAGGCGGGTTTACAGCCTCGTCAACCACTCCTTGTTCCTCGGGCTACATTATCCGATCATCCAACCAATCATCGATCATATAACCGGTGATGATTACTATGCTATGCAACTTCCATTCGCGAGGGGGGGCTGTGTTTACACATCATACCGTGGGTTTCATGAATCACCATATCCAGAGATTCGTCGACACAGCTTGTTGCCACATAATCTTCAGTGTGTGAAAGGCATTAAGCTTCCATGCGATGGATGGCTTTTGCAAACCCGACATGCAGCGATGTGGTTCATGCCAACAGCAAATATGCGCAACTTGATTCGTGCTGATATCTAGACTGAGCCATGTATTCTGCTGCTGTAGCATGACCCTCTTTTGTTGGATATTATGTACTGTTGTTAGTTTGAAGCACTCCTCTGGTTTGAAGGATAGATACCTTCCTGTGATCAAGTGCATCCTAACTCACCTGCGTAGGATGTACTGATAATGATGATGGAGATGATGTGCAGAAGCCATATATATCAGTTAGGCTTCAAGTGTGTACTTGTTAGTTAAACCTATGTATAAATCGTGACACTAAATACAACTAGTATGTAGTACAGTAGCAGTACTAGTATACGTCGGTCAAATTATTCATCATGTCCACACATTGAATTGACATGACAACACGCTGCGCGTGAGGTGACACAAGAATCCCGACGGCATGTTCAGGTATTCTGGACTTTAGATTTGGATTACCACTTATCTGTAAAAATCTTTCATCATTCACTTAAAACAGTTGATTGATCATACATTGAGTACCATATAACTGGAGTTACCGATGCAAGTCGAAGAAGGATTGGCCCGTGCTGCCGGCTGGCGTCAAGTTCGATCCCACAGATCAGGAGCTGATCGAGGACCTTGAGGCCAAAGTGAGTGCTGACAACGCGAGATTTCAGTCTCTCATCGATTTGTTCATACCAACCATCGACAGCGAGCACGACATATGTTACACCCAACCTGAGAAACTTCCAGGTAAGACACCGATGGGCCGTCTACTTGCACAAACATATTCCTTTGTTTATAGCTCTATTTTTCTTTTTAGATGCAGACCTGGTGAAGAAATTAAAATTTGACAGTTAATAAAAAGTGAAACAAGTGACTGCAACATGCCAAAGATGTTATGAAAATGCCAACTAGGTACACTAAAACCTGTATTCCACAATACTGCAGGTATCACACTGAGTGGCCTAAGGAAGCATTTCTTCCAGCGCAATTCCAAGGCGTTCAAAAGGGGCGCGTGGACGCGTCGCAAGACACAGTCGGAGTGCGGCATGCACGCGATGTGGCACAAGACCGGCAATACCTTGCCGGTGATGGTCAACGGCCGGCAGATGGGTAGCAAAAAAGGTTCTGGTGCTGCACACCAACAAGAACTTCGACTAGCAAAGGACCAACTGGGTGATGCACCAGTACCACCTCGGGGACCTGGAGCAAGAGAAGGAGCGGGAGCTGGTCCTCTGCAAGATTTTCTACTAGACGAACACTAGGGCCAGGAGTAAAAATATTATAAGTTAGTTTGGTATTGGTAGTTGTACTACCTTGTCGTCCGCAAGTTGGTATTGTTGTTAATGATCTTTTGGTATGAACTTGCATTTGCTTCCAAACATCATGCCGAGGGTCGACGTGGATATAAAGCTGAATCATTTGTTTCGAAACGAATTTTCAGGCACCTGATTTTTATTTGATGGGTACCATAAGCACCCGCCGTTCGAATTCCCAGTTCTCCGATTTTTTTCGAAACAAGTGCATGCACTTATTATCATGATAAAAAAACAATATCTATGCTGCATCCCAGTTATCAGTCTGTACTTGCAGAATTCTCTCATTTATTGAGCACGTATATTGTTTTTTCAGGTCGAGCAAGTTTCAACTGGGCTGTAGATTGCCCAGGGTTATTTTGTTTTTAACAGGCCCAGCCCATGACGACAACGGGGCACAAAGATCCAGCAGGTACCTACTGGCCTCTAGCCCGCCAGCGTTAGTTATATTTTGTCTTACAACATCCGCAGGCAGTTTTTTTACCAAATCAAACACACAGCCCAGTTCTATTTTCCTCTTGAAACACATGTCCTACATCCGTTTTCTAATCTCTACCTATAGTTTTACTAGTTCATATACACGTATCATTATATTGAAAACACATAAAATTCCCTTTTCATATTTACATCCTTATTTTTGTTGTTTTTTCCCACCCAGCGCTGATTTTTTTACCACTGGTTTTCCCTTAAACCAACTAATTGTCCCACGTCTTATTTGCTTACAAAAACAAAACGATTTTTTGGCAAATCAATAAGTTCTTAAAAAATGTTTATCATTTCGGGATTACAACAGTTCGGACTCCACTAAAATATGCAAAATAAGGTTGGACTTTTTGACCGTGGTCCTAGGCAGAAAATGGGTTGTAATAAATTACTTAAGAATTAGCAAATGGGCTGCAAATTATAAAAAATAGCAAATGGGCTTTATGTTGTCTGCCACAGATTTGGAGGCTGACTTGTGGGCCTACTAAGTTCATGTGTACACAAGCTTTCTCAAAAAAGAAACTTAGTCAACAATCGACTCTACCAGCGTCAGACAGTTAGATGTCAATCTAACAGCAATCATGCTTCTTCAGTCTCTGATCTTCCTGCCCCAGCCGCCCAAACTAGCGCCGTCGGAACCGCCTGCTCCCGCCTCCCGTGGCCGGCAGTGCTGTCGGGAAGGCCTCACGGCCCCATCATACTCGCATCCCTGGCCTGTCTATCCCTCTACTCACCAACACCTCTTGTTATTTTCCGGCGACGGCAGCCGAACCAGTCAACCCTCGTACTCTCCATCGCGTGGGCAGCCACTGCCGTGTCTTCCCCGGCTCCATGTCGTTCCCTTCGTAGGCCTCGCCGTCGTCCACCGCCCTGGTGCTCTCGGCGCGGCGTGGTCAATATTGTCCATCCAACGGCCGTAGTGCTTCTTCAACCTCTGGTCTTCTTGCCCCAGCCGCCCAAAGCAGCGCCGGTCGTGCCGCATGCTCCTGACTCCCGTGGCCGGCTGTGCTGTCGCGGAGGCCTCACCGTCCCCATACTACTCCCACCGCTGGCCAGGCCATCCCTCCACTCACCCACTCCCCCTGTTATTCTGCGGCAACAGCAGCCTCACACCACAGCCGAACCAGTTAAACCTCGTACTCCTCTCCGCGTGTGCATCCACTGCCGCGTCTTCCCCGGCTCCGCGTCGTCCCCTTCCTAGGCCTCGCCGTTGTCCACTGTCGTGGTGCTCTCGGCGTGGCGTGGTCAATGTGGTCAACGACCGACTTCCATCGGAAGAGTACTGTACGTGGAGAGGCTGACAACTAGGTCCACGGCAGCTGCAAGGAAGTGCCTCCTTATTACGCGCAAAATAATTATTCCTCCACCTGACAGCAGGGACCCATTGGACGGGCCACCAGTATTTTGCAGAAAAAACGTTTCCCCCTTAACTGCTGGGACCCACCGGACGGGCCACCGTATTTCGTGAAAAAAGGTTTGCCCTTGACTGCTGGGACCCACCGGACGGACCACAGTATTTCGTGAAAAAAATGTTCCCCCCCGCTGTCAGCTCGGACCCACCGGAAGTGCCTCCTTATTACGCACAGAAAATTGAATACCCCCCTGCTAGCTAGGACCCAACGTTGACTTGTGGGCCTACTACGTTGACGAGGATGGAGGGCTTTGTCAACTTAGTCAATATGAACGATTCTAGCTCCAGTGACCGTACGATGTCCATCCAATGGCCGTAGTGCTTCTTCGACCTCTAGTCTTCTTGCTCCAGCCGCCCAAAGCTGCGCCGGTCGTGCCGCGTGCTCCTGTCTCTCGTGGTCGGCTGTGATGCCACGGAGGCCTCACCGCCCCCTACTACTCCCACCGCTGGCCCATGCTATCCCTCTACTCACCCACACCCCTTGTTATTCTGCGGCGACGGCAGCCTCACGCCGCAGCCGAACCAGTGAACCCTCATACTCCTCTCCGCGTGGGCATCCACTACCGCGTCTTCCATGGCTCCGCGTCGTCCCCTTCCTAGGCCTCGCCGTCATCCACTGCCTTGGTGCTCTCGGCGTGGCGTGGTCAATGTGGTCAACGACCGACTTCCATCGGAAGAGTACTATACGTGGAGAGGCTGGCTGCTGGGTTTGATGTGTTTTAAAAATCTTTCAAGACGAGGAGTGATTCATTCGGCTGGCCGAGAAAATGGCCCATCAGTAATGAGAAATGGGATGTATATTTTTAAAACACATCAAACCAGCAATTAGTTTAAAATATCTTTTTTTTATTTTGAGATTTTAAATTACATTAATTTTTATGCGTGGAGAATTTGTTGGATTTTATATTGATATATATTTATTTTTAAAATCAGTTTGAATGTGAGTCGAAATTTCGGGATTAAAAACAGTTCGGACCGCACCGAAATATGCAAAATTTCGTTAATTTTTTAACCGCGGCCACAATATGGGCTGTAATGCTAACAAAAAGAATATGGGCTCCAAAAAACCTTAAGAATTAGCAAATGGGCTATAAATTATTAGAAATAATGGCAGATGGGCTGTATGCTATTTTCCATAGATTTGAGGCTTTCCTAAAAAAAAGGTTGACGCACAAGCACTGACTGTTGGATGTCCATCCAACGGCCGTCGTGCTTCTTCAATATCTGCTCTTCCTGCTCCAGCCGCTCAAACAAGCACCGGTGGGACTGCCTGCTCCCTCCTCCTCGTGGCCGGCTGTGCTGCCGCGCAGGCCTCACTGCCCGATTGTATTCCCATCGCTGGCCTAGCCATCCCTCTACTCACCCACACCTGCTGTTATTCTCTGGCGACGGCAGACGAACCAGTAAACCCTCGTACAGTCGTACTCCCCTCCGCGTGGGAAACAACTACCGAGTCTTCCCTGCCTCTGTGTCGTCCCCTTCCTAGGCCTCGCCGTCGTCCACCGCCCTGGTGCTCTCGGCGCGACGTGATCAACGTGGTCAACGACCGAGATGCATCTAAAGTGGACTATACGTGGAGAGGCCGACAGTTGGGTCCACAGCCGCACGCAAGGAAATGCCTCCTTATTACGCGCAAAATAATGATTCCTCCCCTGACATCAGGGATCCACCGAAAGGGCCTCTGTATTTCGCAAAAAAAACGTTACCGCCCCTGACAGCTCGGACCCACCAGCTATATCTTCGCACGCAAGGAAGTGTCTCCTTATTACGCTCAAAAAATGAATACCCCCCTGCTAGCTGGGACCCACCTTGGTGGGAGGCTGACTTGTGGGCCTACTAAGTTGACGGGGACGAAGGGCTTTGTCAACTTAGTCAATATGCATGATTCTAGCTCCAGTGACCGTACGATGTCCATCCAACGGCCGTAGTGCTTCTTCAACCTCTGGTCTTCTTGCTCCAGCCGCCAAAACCAGCGTCGGTCGTGCCTCGTGCACCTGCCTCCCGTGGCTGGCTGCGATGCGGCGGAGGCCTCACCGCCCCCTACTACTCCCACCGTTGGCCAGGCCATCCCTCTATTCAACCACACCCCCTGTTATTCCGCGGCGACGTCAGCCTCACACCGCAGCGAACCAGTGAACCCTCGTACTCCTCTACACTTGGGCATCCACTGCCGCGTCTTCCTCGGCTCCGTGTTGTCCCCTTCCTAGGCGTCGCCGTTGTCCACCGCCCTGGTGCTCTCGGCGCGGCGTGGTCAACGTGGTCAAGGAACGGCTTCCATCGGATGTGGACTGTACGTGGAGAGGCTGATAGCTGGGTCCACGGCCACAGCAAGGAAGTGCCTCCTTATTACGTGCAAAATAATTATTCCTCCACCTGACAATGGGACCCACCGGATGGGCCACCATATTTCGCGGAAAAAACGTTTCCCCCTGACTGCTGGGACCCACCAGCTACATCTTCGCACGCAAGGAAGTGCGTCTGGGCCAAAAAACGATTCGCCCCCTGACTGCTGGGACCCACCAGCTACATCTTCGCAGGCAAGGAAGTGCCTGACAGTCGAGACCCACCTGGTCGAAGCGTACGTAGTGCTATCATTCTGGTCGCGAACGTGTACGTACATACTGGTCGATGTAGAGGCGCGCACGTGTCGTAGTAGAGGCGTGCATGTAGCATTTACACGTACGTACAGCAGCCAGGGTGCAAGAAAGAAAATACGGCCACGTATGTGTACATACGGGCGGGGTCTCGAACGCCTACTCGCGCATACGTACAGCCAGGGCTCGTGTACATGGCTGGGTCAGAACGGAGAAACAGCGTCGTCGTCATGTTCATGGGGAGGCAACAGAATGCGTCGTGTTCATGGGGAGGCAACGGAATGCGTCGTGTTCATCGGGAGGGCTTGGATGGAACAGGCGATGGAAACGAGGGCTGGCGTACCGCAGAACGGAGGAAACGGCCTTGTGTTCGACCGGCCATGTTCGAAACGGGATCCTGTTCATCGGGAGGGGTCTGGCGTACCGCAAAACAGAGGAAACGGACCTCCTACGGTCGAAACGGGGGTCCTGTTGATCGGGAGGGGTGTGGCGTACCGCAAAACGGACGAAACAGACTTGTGTTGGAGCGCTACGGTCGAAACGGGGGTCCTGTTCATCGGGAGGGGTGTGGCGTACCGCAAAATGAGACTCCGCGGGATACTGTTCATCTCCACCGTCGACCCCCTCCAGCCTCCTCGAGCTATTGTTCATCCACCGTCGACCTCCTCCAGCCTCCACCTGCGACTGTTCATCCACGGGCTCCTGTTCATCTAGCCTCCACCGCGCGCTACTCCACTGACTACTGTTCAACCAGCCCTCTCCACGGGCTCCTGTTCAACCACCCCTCCACGGGCTACTGTTCATCCTGCCCTCCACCTTCTACTCTTCATCCTGCCCTCCATGGGGTGGTCCTCTTCATCCAGCCCTCCACGGGGTCCTGTTCATCCAGCCCCAACCGGCTCGATCGATCGGGGTCCTGTTCATCCAGAGGCAACACCATGGGGTCCTGTTCATCCACCCCCACCGGGAACTGTTCATCCAACCCCCCCCCCTCCACAACGCTCACTGTTCATCCAGAGGCAGTATCGATCAGCTTCAGTTAGCAGCAGTAGCGAAGGAATCGCTCGATTGGGTTCAGTTAACAGACATCGATCGATCGCTCGGGTTCAGTAACGCGTAGCCTGTAGTGCAATCACTCGGGTTCAGTTAGAGCCAATGCCTCGCACACACGCGCGTACGTGTACGAGAGAAACGCGCATCGCTCGGCCCCCGACCTCCCACCGTAACTGGGAACTCCCCGAAATTTTCCTCCCCCTCGCTTCTACCACGGTTTTTTCCATCATGGACGGCCCAAAGAATGTCATGCAGCCGCGTCTCCAGCCCGCCCAGGACGAAAAGCCCATTTTCTGTCATGATTTTTTGTCATAGAAGTAGGAGCCCGCCACATCTATGATGATACCGGGTTTTGTCACAATTATCGTCATAGAAGTGTCATATGTATGACAGAAAAAAAATTTGTTCGGCCCAAAATGTCACAGATGTGTCTTTTTTTGTAGTGTATGTTGCTGTTCTAAGAATGATCATGATGCCCTCATGTCCGTATTTTATTTTTATCGACACCTCTATCTCTAAACATGTGGACATATTTTTCGATTCCGGCTTTCGCTTGAGAACAAGCAAGGTCTAAGCTTGGGGCAGTTGATACGTCCATTTTGCATCATGCTTTTATATCGATATTTATTGCATTATGGGCTGTTATTACACATTATTTCACAATACTTATGCCTATTCTCTCTTATTTTACAAGGTTTACATGAAGAGGGGGAATGCCGGCAGCTAGAATTCTGGGTTGGAAAAGGAGCAAATATTAGAGACCTATTATACACATATCCAAAAGTACTGAAACTCCACGGGAGCACTTTTTAGAATATATAAAAAATATTGGGCGCAAGAAGTACCAGAGGGGGGCCACCCACCAGCCACGAGGGTGGGGGGCGCGCCCCCTGCCTCGTGGGCCCACTGGTGGCCCTACAATGCCCATCTTTGCCTATATGGAGTCTTTTGCCTGAGAAAAAATAAGCAAGCTTTCGGGAAGAAACTCCGTCACCACGAGGCGGAACCTTGGCGGAACCAATCTAGGGCTCCGGTGGAGCTGTTCTGCCGGGGAAACTTTCCTCCGGGAGGGGGAAATAATCGCCATCGTCATCACCAATGATCCTCTCACCGGGAGGGGGTCAATCTCCATCAACATCTTCACCAGCACCATCTCATCTCAAACCCTACTTCATATCTTGTATCCAATCTTTGTATCCAAACCTCAGATTGGTACCTGTGGGTTGCTAGTAGTGTTGATTACTACTTGTAGTTGATGCTAGTTGGTTTACTTGGTGGAAGATTATATGTTCAGATCCATTATGCATATTAATACCCCTCTGATTATGAACATGAATATTCTTTCTGAGTAGTTACGTTTGTTCTTGAGGACGTGGGAGAAGTCTTGCTATTAGTAGTCATGTGAATTTGGTATTCGTTCGATATTTTGATGAGATGTATGTTGTCATCCCTCTAGTGGTGTCATGTGAACGTCGACTATCTGTTACAAAAAGGATTTGGCCATCTTGCTGCACCCTACAAAAAGGATTTGGTGTCCTCGGGAGCGCTTTCCTTCATATAAGAGTTTGTCCACGCTTGTCCTTTGCTACAAAAAGGATTGGGCCATCTTGCTGCACCCTATTTACTTTTATTACTTGCTACTCGTTACAAATTACCTTATCACAAAACTATCTGTTACAGATAATTTCAGTGCTTGCAGAGAATACCTTACTGAAAATTGCTTATCATTTCCTTCTGCTCCTCGTTGGGTTTGACACTCTTACTTATCTAAAAGCTACGATAGATCCCCTTGTGGGTCATCACACCGCCGCGGAAAGAGCCCTATGCGCCACTCGCAGGACGAACCAGGCCGGCGTGCGCGCTCAGATGCCGGTGCAGGCGGCGCGCGACCGCGAGACTGTGATCAAGCCCCTTCTAACCTAGTTAGAAGTTGGAGCGCATCACGATCTACACAGATCTCACCGCTGCCTACGCTAGTAGAAGCGCTGGCGCACGTGCAGCTGCTCCTCGACTTCTCCCCGCTCTAGAGAAGCTCGACGAGTGGAGAGCCACCATCCGAAGCCTTGTCAGCTTCGCCAACAAATATGAGCCGCTCCCAGCGGGACCCTCGCACCGGCGTCCTGACGAGCTGGTGCACGCTGGCGGTGTTGGGGGGGGGCAGAGATGCTGCGACTACGGTGCACTCTCCCGCACCTTGACCGCAACAACAGCCACTGGTCTGTCGTCCCGACGACGGTGACAACGTTTCCACCGTGTCGTCCGACCCGCAAACCTGCCACGACCAACGTCAAGTCCTTCGGGAACAAGCCCAGGAAGACGCTCGAACTACCATCGAACGACGATGGGAGACGCGCCATCAGTCAGATCGACGTGTGGGGCCTACTATGGACCACCCGGCGCCGGGGGCCCCAGCGACCTACCTTACGAGGTGGGTTGTCCAGCCTTTACCCGAGAGCTGCGACAGTTCCAGTGGCCCTCCCACCGCATGTTCAAGCCCGATGTTGGAGAGAAGTACAACGGCAAGACCCACCCGTCGGAATTCCTCAGCATCTACACCATCGCAATGCAAGCTACTAGAGCCCGCGACGACAAGGTGCTTGCCAATTACTTCCCGTTGGCACTCAAACCCAATGTCATGTCGTGGTTGATGCACTTGCCAGCGGATTCCATTTCTTCTTGGTCGGATTTGTGTCATGAGTTTGTTGGCGCCTTTACTAGAGGCCACCAAGCTCATGGCCAAGCAAGCAATTTGCACATCACCCCCAGAAAGAAGGAGAAAACCTGGGTAAGTACATACAAAGTTCAGCCGAGTGCAGTACAACATCCCAGATGTTCATCCCGCCGCAGTTATCAGCGCATTCCATCAAAATGTGCGCAACCGCAAGATGCGCGACGAGTTGGCGATGAACAAGGTCAACGATGTGGCTCGAGCTGAAGAGGGGAGGAAGTACCCCGGCGAGGACGCCGGTGCGGAAACCGACTCCACAGACGAAGACACCACCGCTTTGATGAAGAAGGGCCAACACCACAACAGGAAGCACAAGGGCAAGACTGTGCTTGCCGTTGAGGGATCCGGCGAGCTTGGTGACACCAAAAAGGCCAAGGCTGATGACCCCGACAAGGAGGTTGTTGGGTGTGCGCCTGCTTGGCCCTGGCGGCTGACGGCAAGCCAGGAGGCTCCGACAAGCAGTATTGCAAGATCCACCGCACCAAGGTCCATGACCTCCAGAATTGCCGACAAGTTGAGATGCTTGTTGAAAAGAAGAAGGATGAATATGAAACGCGAGACAAGGAGAAAGGTCAGGATGCTGCTGAGGGATTCGGCAAGAAGCGTGGCGGCCAAGGGGGTCGCCGCGACAAAGATAACCAACAAGAGAGGCCCGCTTGGGGCCGCGACAAGAAACAGGAGGATGATGATCATGACGAGGACGATGAGTCCGGCGAGCACGAGTTCCAGAAGGCTACAGAGGCCATGTGCGTCGACGGTGGCGCCTCGTTGCACACCTCACACCGCCAGCTGAAGCAGTGGGTGCGTAAGGTCGCTACGGCAGAGCCGTCGTTTGATGCCCAGAAGCCCCTGAAGTGGTCCTGCACGCCCATCGTTTTCGACACCGAGGATCACCCTGATCGCACAACTGCGCTAGGGTGTTTGCCATTGTTGGTCTCGCCAATGATACGCAACCTCAATGTGACGAAAGTGCTGGTTGACGATGGGTCCGGTCTGAATTTGATCTCGCCCGCTGTGATTAAGAAGTTGCAGATTCCTGATGGAGACCTCGAAGAGACAGCCACGTTTCCAGGGGTCAATCCGGGAAGGAGCCAGCCTAAATGTAAAATCACGCTGCCCGTTACGTTTGGAGGTGAGCTGAACTATAGGACGGAGAAGATCGTCTTTGATGTCACCAAGATCCCCTTGCCATACAATGGGATCCTTGGCCGCCCAGCACTGGCCAAGTTCATGGTGGCGTCCCACTACGCCTACAACACGTTAAAGATGCCAGGGCCGCTGACCATCATCACCATCCCTTCTGACAAGAAATATGCGCTCATTTGTGTCGATCAACTTTACCGAGAGGCAGTTGCAGCAACTGCCGCGAAGACACTTGCCCCTACCGCTGAGGCTCTAGGGAAAAAGAAGGCCGACAAGACCCCTTCCGGCAAGACCTCTTCCGACGAGACCTCTTGCACCCACTCCGGCAAGCACACCTCTTCGGAATGTTGCGCTCTCATTGAGGACATGCTAGAGAGCTCCGCCGACAAGAGCAAGAAGTCCAAAGCTACACCACCAGAGACCAAGAAGGTGTCCGTCAAGGAGGACGACACGGGCGGGGCTTTCACCATAAGCTCCGCCCTCGACAGCAAATAGGAAAGCACGCTCGTCGCCTTCCTGCGGGAGAATGTCGATGTGTTCACATGGCAAGCATCCGACATCCCCGGCATTCCCAGGGAGGTGATTGAGCACCATCTTGCTGTCTGTCCTCATGCGCAGCCCGTCAAGCAAAAGGTCAGGAAGCAAGCTTTGGAGCGACAAGAGTTCATTGTAGAAGAGATTAGGAAGTTGGAGGCGGCAGGCATAGTTAGAGGAGTACTCCACCCCACGTGGTTGGCCAATCCGGTGGTGGTGCGTAAGCAAATGGGAAGTGGAGGCTATGTATTGATTACACAGATATCAATAAAGCTTGTCCGAAGGATCCTTTCCCTTTGCCACACATCGACCAGATTGTAGACTCCACTGCCGGGTGTGACCTGCTATCATTCCTTGATGCCTATTCGGGATACCACCAGATCTTCATGATGAAAGAAGACGAAGAGAAGACCGCGTTCATCACCCCATGTGGTACGTATTGTTTTGTACGGATGCCTTTCGGGTTGAAGAGCACCGGTTTGACGTTTGCCCGAGCGGTCCAAATTAGTTTTGAGCCCCAACTACATAGAAATATGGAAGCCTATATGGATGATATAGTGGTCAAAACCAAGGACACAACCAGACTCGTACAAGACCTAGAAGAAACATTTGCAAATCTATGTAAGATCAACCTCAAGCTCAACCTAGAGAAGTGCGTGTTCGGTGTCCTGCCCGGCAAACTTCTTGGGCTCTTTGTGTCTCAGCACGGAATTGAAGCAAATCCCAACAAGATCAAGATGATCGAGAAGATTGAGGCACCTAAGCGGGTCAAAGACGTCCGTAGGCTCGCCGGCTGTGTTGCCGCCCTGAGTAGATTCATATCCAAATCTGCTGAGCGTGCCCTCCCCTTTTTCAAAGTTATGAAAAAGGCGGGTCCAGTAAAGTGGACTCCAGAGCCAGAGGTCGCACTACAAGATTTGAAGAGGTATCTCTCCTCCACGCTGACACTAGTCGCGCCCAAGCTGCAAGAGGCATTGCTGCTATACTTGGCAGCAACGAATCAAGTGGTCAGTGCCATGCTGGTGGCCCAGAGAGAACTTGAGGAAGAGGTAGCAGTAGCAGCGGAGCCATCAGGTGGTGGGACGGGGCCATCCCCGGCAGGGTCTGACACCAACGAGACAGAACCCCCGACGAAACCCGATCCCAGCAAGGCGGAGCCTGAGCAGATAAGCAAAGTAGGACAAAAGAAGAAGATGGTGCAGCACCCAGTCTACTTTGTCAGTTCCCTCTTGCAAGGGGCTAGGTCAAGATATTCTGGTATGCAGAAGTTACTTTTCTGCCTCCTCATGTCCTCGAGAAAGCAGCACCACTATTTCCAAGCACATGAAATCACCGTCGTCACGCGCCTCCCGTTGCAACGAATCTTGCACAACCCGGATGCGACTCGGAGGATTGTGGAGTGGGCGTTAGAGCTGTCGAGCTTTGGCCTCAAGTTTGAAAGTACTTCAACAATCAAGAGCCGATCCCTGGCAGAGTTCTTAGCAGAATGGACCGCAACGCCCGACGAGGAGATTCAAGAGACCACCCTTCCCGGCAAGGAGACGAGCAGTGAGTGGATTATGTACTTTGATGGAGCTTTCTCACTCCAAGGTGCTGGTGCCAGCGTATTGCTCATCGCGCCTACCAGAGAGCGCCTCAAGTACGTAATCCAGATGCACTTTCCCCGGGAAAAGTCGATGAACAACACGATGGAGTACGAGGGGTTGTTGGCCGGTCTCAGGATCGCGGCAGACCTTGGAATCAGAAAGCTCATCGTCAGAGGTGATTCACAACTCCTCGTCAAGCAAGTAAACAAGGACTATCAGAGCCCGTTGATGGAGGCCTATGTGGATGAAGTGAGGAAGTGAGAAGAGCGCTTTGACGAATTGCAAGCAGAGCATGTTCACCGAGCGGAGAACGCCATTGCCGACTACCCGTGAAAGCGTGCTGCCCTCAAGTTGCCAGTGGAACCAGGTACCTTTGTGCTATAGCTAACTCACCCATCCGTTGAACCATCAGCATGACAAATCAAATGAAGGAAGGCGGGCCCCGGAAAGTAATTTCCCGCTGAGCTCCCAGGAGTCATCGGCAAGGACATTGCCGGGAGTCCCAAACTTCCCGAAGGGTAGCAACCCTCGGCAGGGCCTCACGCCCTGGCCATTGAAGCAGCTGCCCTTACGGCCGAAGATAAGACTTTAGTCCTTGCCGTCGAGCCCTAGGCTCTGGCATGGGCACGGCCCACCGTCCGTTTCCTCCAAACAAGAGAGCTCCCCGAGGAGCAAGAAGAAGCAGAGAAAGTAGCCCGTCGGTCCAGCATGTACCAGTTCATGGATGATGCCCTCTATAGGAGAAGACCGAACAATGTGAAATTGAAGTGCATTCCTCGAGAGGACGGACTAAGGTTGTTGGCAGAGATACATGGAGGCATGTGTGGCTCCCACATAGGGTCAAGGGCTCTTGCCGGTAAAGCGTTCTGGCAAGGTTTCTTCTAGCCCACTGCCCTCCAGGATGCAACTACGCTAGTAACCAGGTGTGAAGCGTGCCAGTTCCATTCAAGGAAGCTTCATCAACCCGCCCAAGCTCTTTAGACAATCCCTCTTTACTGGCCATTTTCGGTCTGGGGGCTTGACATACTGGGCCCCTTTCCCCGTGTTGTCGGGGGCTTTGAGTACTTGTACATCACGATCGACAAATTCACAAAGTGGCTAGAAGTGGAGCCACTGAGAAAGGTAACAACATAGTCAGCCGTCAAGTGCTTCAAGGGACTACTCTGCCGTTTCGGTGTGCCGAACAGAGTCATCACTGACAACAGCATGCAGTTCACGAGCCGCACCTTCATGCAGTACATTCAAGACCTCGGCAGCAAGGTCTATTTTGCTTCTGTTGCCCATCCCAAAAGTAACGACCAAGCTGAGAGGGCGAATGCGGAAGTGCTGCGGGGCCTCAAGACCAGGACTTTTGAGAAGCTGCACAAGTGCGGAAGGTGTTGGATTGATGAGTTGCCAACGGTTCTTTGTTCAATCAGGACGACACCAAATCGAGCCACTGGCCAGGCACCCTTTACCCCGGTATACGGGGCAGAAGCAGTTCTCCCCACTGAACCCATATACGGATCACCTCGAGGTCTTGCTTATGATGAGCTTGAGCAAGATCAGTTGCGCCAAGATGATGCGACGCTCCTTGAGGAAGATCGTCTTCGGGCTGCTGTGCAAGCCGCTTGATATCAACAAGCCTTGCGCTGCTATCATAGCCGCAAGGTCCATGCCCGAAGCGTTGCGGAAGGCGACCTTGTTCTTCGGCGGATCCAATCCCCCAAGAATCCAAACAAGTTGACGCCAAAGTGGGAAGACCCTTATCGGGTAATACGAGTCACCATGCCTAGCGCAGTCCGCCTGGAGACTGTAGATGGCATTCCGGTGAGTAACTCCTGGAATATTGAACATCTTCACAAGTTTTACCCCTAAGGCGCGGTTGCCGGGAGCCCTGCAACCCCCGTTTCTTACTAGCCTTGCCACCGAAGCATGTAACCCTATGTACAGAGCCTGGCACAGACCCTGTGCGCAGTCAGGGAAGAGGAATCCCTTAGTATGTATAGTTTCCTGTCGATTTCCATGTTTGTGTATATACGTATATGCATGCTTGTCCAGGGTACCATACTGCTTTTTGGTTCCAGTAAATGTTAGTTAACCACCAAGGTTCCGTGCTTTTGTCATCACTTCTTTCCAGTCACGGCAAAGATGCGTGATCCCACCGTGGACCCAGCGCCGGCAAGAAGTTGAGAAGACCGCCCGGCACGGCGATCCCCGGCAAACCAAACAGATAAAGTTTACCTCTTCCCCATTCGTATTCGTAACCTGTGACTTGTGCATTAGAAAACCTCGCCACTCGTTTTTAAGGACTCGGGGGCTCCCATTTCCGACTAGAACGCTGCTTCGGTCACACTACAAAAAAATACACTTCTGTGATGATACATGTTTGTCACAGTAGGTCGCGTTTTCTGTCATGCATGTACATCCATGAAAAATTTATGACAGAATCAAGATAGTCATACCTGTGCTATCGTAGAAGTGTTCCATGAAATTAACAAAATTATCATCATGGAAGTGTCCACTTCCATGACGATAAATCGTGCGTCACAGAAGTGCTTTCGTCAAGGGTGACCGACACGTGGCATCCACCGTAACGGAACGCCGTTAAGCTATCGGGTCGGGTTTTGGATCCGATAACCCATTAACAGCCCCGACCAATGGGGATTTTCCACATGTAAAATCATCATTGGCTGGAGGAAACACGTGTCGGCTCATCGTTGGGACAGATGGCAACCACTCATTGGACGGAAGGCGCCTATGATACGTCGACACGTGGCATGGCCCAACAGAGGCCCATTCCTGTGAAAAGTTTGGCCTGTTTGACTTGGTCAAAAGTTGGCGGGCCGACCCATGGAAAGCCTGTTAATACCTTGTTCGAATATAGCCCATTTACAGCCCGCTAACCCAAGGCCCGTTACGCCCTATCCGAATTTGGCCCAGTAGCGTCATCTGGGCCATCCAATATGATTCCAACCTGTTTTCACTTCTGGCCCATGTATGGCCCATGATGTCTTTCGGCCCATATGAGGCCCTATGTAACTCTTGGCCTACTAACGGCCCGTGGTGAAGCTGGCCCGTAATAAATAGTGTATCACTTTACACCCATTAACGACCAGTGGTGAAACTGACCCGTAATGAACAGTGTATCACTTCATACCCATTAATAGCCCATTATTCTGTTGGGCCATTTCTAGCCTATGTTATCTTTCAGCCTTCTCAAAGCCCATTTATTCTTGGGCTCATTTCCAGTATTTGTTTACTTACGGCCCGTTACTGTCATTTTTTGCTTGTGGGCCAAATTCAGCCCGTGGTTACAATCGACCTGTTTGTGGTCCGTTAATACGTTGGGCCGATTTCATAGCGTCATCAAATACGGCCTATTAACCATGGCCCGTTATGGTCGGCCTATGAACGGACGATTCCAACTCTAGCCCGTTTATGGCCATAATGCGGTCTGTTTGGCCCATGTTTGGCCAATCGATTATACGTCTTGTATAAGGCCCATTGATAATACGGCCCGCAGAAGGCCCATTGTTTCTACGGCCCGTAGAAGGCCCATTGTTTCTATGGCCCGTAGAAGGCCCACTGTTTCTACGGCCAGTAGGAGGCCTAGTGTCACTACAGTAAATATTAGCCCATGGTTATTGTGGCCTAGTTTTAAAAAATAGGTTATTGCAGCCACTAGCTAACCGCGGAAAAAGAACTGCAATGACTACAAGCAAACAAATAAACAAGACAACAAGGAAATAAATAAGCAAGCAACTAATGCTAGGCTATCACGGCTATTACACATATTACATCCACTGGGCATCAAAGTTCACCACCAGTGCAAATATAGGGAACAAAGCAGCATATCATATACACGGGTTGTCGAAGTTGGCGACTAGCGCAAATAAACGCCGCAACAAAACAAATCTAGAACTGAAACCACTTCAGAAGATCTCAAGAAACAATATCCTGGGTACCCATAATGCTGGCAAGATGCTTAGCAAGCTTATTATGTTTCTCTTGTTTGGCGCTTAAATCCTCCAGCGCTTGCTGTTGCACCAGAAAATATGCATCTGAATTCTGCAGGGACTTCCTCAGTCCTTCAGCTTCCTGTCGCAGCACATCTGGTCGATGTATTTCAACTTGAAGTTGAGACTCAAGAAGACGAACTGATTCAGGCAGCGAGTTCGAAGAGCTTGTGCCAGTAGTAGTGGCCAGTAACTCGAACACTACATCAAGACATGACTTTTGGGTTCCCTCACTGTCGTGAAGATAGTTTTTATGAGCTTTCTTGGAGACCAACAGGGATGTCTCACTATCTTGAACCTTATCTGCATTACTTCCTTTACCATTGGATAACGCGGTACTATTCTCCAATATTTTGTCCGCATTCTAAAAGAGAAACAAGCAGACACATCACATGTTTACCATGTTGTATATGAAACTCATTTTGGTAAATGAGTTCAGTAGTAAAGTGGACAGGATAACAGCATGAAACAAACATATATCTATGTACCATGGTCACTTTATGGTCTATATCATTCTAGTTTTTGTTGCCAAATCAAGATAGTGACAGAGTTCAAATAATATTTGTTCAAGACAAAGCAGAATAGATAGAATATAAGTGTGGGTAACTATAGAGCAATAACAACACTTGTAATGTGCATGACATGAGAACATAACTGTTTATTCAATTGAAACTGAAATCAACATAGAGCAGGTTACAACAGCAAACCAGTTAAAGAAACAGGTTTAAAACATACCTGTTGCGCCATTGGTGTCGGGGGTTTGGTGCGACATATGCCAACGGATGGCTTATCATGGTGGGGGCGAGTAGAACGTCGCCGGTGCCTCGAAACGGGATGAGGCGAAGACATGCACGCCGGCGAATCTTACCCAGCTTCGGGGCTCTCCGGGGAGATAATACCCCTACTGCTGCTCTGCGGGGTCTCCGCATGATCACTATGGCCAAGTGTTTACACGGTTGCTCCTTGAGCTGTTTCTGGTGGTAGAAGAGGGCAAGGCTAGCTCTCTCCTTCTATCTGGTGTGGTCTAGAACTATTGGGATCCAACCCTTTGCATGGGTGCCCTGGGGGGTTTATATAGGCCTACCCCCTAGGGGTACAATGGTAATTCAACTGGGCGCAGGCCCATCCGTCAGTGCCTCCGACCTCCGACATCCCGGGTACGACGTGTTGTGGCCACGCCTGCCCTTGGTAAGGGGCGGGAGTGGGCTTCACTATAGCCACGCCTCTGCCCCGTCCCCTTTGATGAGGTCATGGGTTTGCCGGAGTCGCCGGCCGACTCCCCAAAGCCGGCTTCTCTAGAAGTCGTCCCTGGAACTCGGTCGTGAGCGGGCAGTCGGCCGCCCTGGGGTCTTGAGGGGCGCAGCCTGCCCCGATGTCTTGAAAGGTTATGGCTGGTTCATCTATGCGCCTGCTGTAACTCCAGCTCGGACGGGGCGTAGAATGAATCCGATCACGGCTGTATGAGTATGCCTCCTGCTGCATCAGCACGGTCTGGAGAAGCTCCTTAACCCGACGCGTTTCTACTGCTTGCGGAGAATCCCCTTTGACTGGGATGGCCTCTAACCGTGCTGCGGCCGCAACAAGGTTGTCCATAGGATTCGAATAATGACCCGGGGGCGTCTGGACCGGTGGAGGCACCGCAATATTTTGGTGAGGGGGCTCCATCAGGCGAGGTTGGACCGTCGCTCCTGGCCCTGGCGCCTCAATCCGGTTTGTCTCCTGGTACCGCGGTGGATTACTGGGTCCAGCTCCTGGAGTGTGAAAGAGATTTCGGGGGTCAAACCCTAACGGCAGGCGTGATCTGTGCTTTCGCCTTAAAACCTCCTGTGATGCATTCTGGTCAAGCATGATTTTATAGGCCTGTGCGTCCAAAGCGGCCCGCTCTGCGGCCATCCGGTCTTTTTCTGCTGCCGGATCCGCTTTGGCTTGCACGATCTGCTCTCTCACCTTCGCGATTTCTGCATTATGAGCATCTTGATCCGCCGGGTCATCCTCTGCCATAAGCGCGGCCAGTGCGTCAAACAGATCAGATAGAACTTGAACCGGCGGGCGCACAAGGCCTCCTGCCCCTGCTGCCGCTGCCGCTGTGGATCCGGAGAGCATTGCTGCGGCAGTCGAAGAATAATTCGCCGCCTGGGTGCCAGCCATGAATATTCCAACCCGGTTGATCTGGCCCGGGGGGTCCGGAATACTGTCGCCATCGGAACAACCCCTAACCTGATCGTCTTGCATCCGGTATAGCGACTCGGTCTCTCCGGTCGAGGACTCGTCGCCAGAATAGACGACGGTCTCGCTATCGTGCTCTGATTCGTCCTCGCGCTCTCCTGCGTAGATGACTCCAACGAAGGCATGCTTCATGGCCGGTTTAACCTGAGTAAATCTCGCACGCTGAGCCGTCTCGACGGGGTCGGTGTAGATGTCCGGCTCAGGCCCAGGCTCGCCGATCTTGCCGATGAAGATGTGTACGCTGCCAAAGGGGACCCGGTAACCATACTCAATTGAATCGGCCTCAGGACCCCATCTTGCATCATCGATGTAGATCCTGCCCCGACGACTCTTGGTCATCCGGCCCACAACATAGCCTTTGAGTCCTTTGAGCTTGCCCTCCAAGATCGTCAAACCATCGTGCGATAGCCCCACGGTGGGCGCCAACTGTCGTGGATTTGTCACGGCAGATGTCCTAGCAAAAGGACTTAGTCGTGGAGCGATCGCTACGAGTTTACTTGAAGGGGTTAAGGCGGACACAAAGACACGTGGGGTTTATACTAGTTCGGCCCCTTCGATGAAGGTAAAAGCCTACGTCTAGTTGTGATGGAATTGAGGTGGTCTCGATGGCTAGGGAGCAAACAAGCTTCTCCTAGGCCCGAGTTGTGTTTTTCCCTCTTGAACCGCCGCCGGGCCATCCCCTTATATACACGGGTGACGCCCGTCGGTCCATAGAGTCCCAGCCGGTTCATATTCGTATCCCGGTCGGTATCTCTCTATTCCTAACTTACAATACAAGTTATACATCAGGTCGGTTTTACAGCTACAGATTCTAAACTGACTATAGGCCTTGGGCCTTCACCTGCTTATACCACTATGACGTTAACCCGACCCAAGTAGGCCGGTTTACACCCAGTGGTAATATCCCCAACATTAGGCCCCAGATTGATTTGAACTGGTTCATGTCAATCCTTCACACCATCTTGCGTCTTGGATGTCTTCTGTTAATTGGCAAATCTTCATGTCGTCATCATGTTTGATTGTTGTAAACCGGCATGACGTCATCAGATTTGGCTACTATAAACTGGCATGACGTCATTATGAAATTCATAACGCCCTCTTAATGACAGCTCCTGGATTCGCGCGTTTGACCTAGCTCAGTTGCCTTATAAATAAGACCGAAGGGTCATTTGTTTTCTCTTCCCCTTCATCCCTTCTTCTTCTTCTTCCTCACGTTGCCGGCTTTGGAGCTCCGCCACCACCGTCGACCTCTGCCTCGTCTCAGGCCGCTGCATCAACCTGTACGTACCAGAGTGTCGCGGCGTCTTTCCGCATCCTCTCCGTTCCTGGTAAGTTCTCTCTCCCTCTTAACCTAGATTTGTTCCTAGGGTTTCATGTTCTTGCTATGTTCATCACGCGTTCATAGCTGCTCTCTGATCTTGAATGCATCTGTGAACTCTTGTTGTGTTTAGTAGCGATCCCTTTAGCATCCGCTTACCATTTCTCATCCAAGCTCATAGATCTCCCGCATCTATCCGCTCAATGGTTCACTTCTGTTTCCGTCTTAGTCTTCAAAATATTTCCCGTTTTTATGAGCTTGCTGTAGATCCGTGGCTGTAACATAATTTTGTGAAACTTGTTTCTGCATAACTAGTTATCCATAGTTTCGATTGCTTCCGATGCTTAGGCCAGGCGGTTTAACTTCACCATAGAGAAAAAATTGCTAGACCGGTATATATGTCATTAGTCCCCTGGTTGAACCGCCAGAATCCATCTGATGTTGCATTGTAGAAGACCGGTTTATGGGTACTGCCTCCGGTTTACCGTAATTAGATCAACACCGTTTTATCCGGCATGTTCTTGAACCGGATCATTTATTTCTTGTAGATCTTGTCATGGCCAAACAAGTGTACGAGTGCAACTGGGTTCCCTCCCGTGTCACAGAATCACAACTGAACGATCTAGTCCTGATTGGCGCTTTGGATAGCAAAGACACGATTCATTGGAGGGTTCCTGGAGATGAATGTCCTCCTACACCCCAGGAAGGAGAGGTCGTGGTCTTCACAGATCATATGGCCCGGGGCTTCAAACCGCCCGGCTCCAAATTTTATCGGGATGTGTTAGCCAACTTTCAACTCCGTCCACAGGATATTGGCCCCAACTCTGTCACCAATCTATGTCACTTTCAAGTACTTTCTGAGGCATACCTTCAAGAGGAGCCTTCCGTCGAGTTATTTAGAGATCTCTTTCATCTGAACCGTCGTACTGAATTCACTGACGGCCCTAATACCGAACTGGGCGGTATGGTCATTCAGAAGAGGAAAGAAATCACCTACCCTCACGTCAAACTCCATACTCACCCCAAGGAATGGAACGTAACTTGGTTTTATTGCAAGGATACATCTCCTGACAATGAAAATCCCTTGCCTGGCTTCCGTCCGGAACGGCTCAGCAACACTCACCCTTTTCCGCAAAGGCTAAGCGCCAAGGAGAGAATTAAATATGCTCCTCAACTGTCCAAGCTCCGGGCCTTCATGGCCAACGGTTTAACAGGAATAGACCTTGCACGCTGCTGGATATCATGGAGTATTTTGCCTCTAAGCCGGCGCCCAAATTTGATGTGTGAGTATACTGATAGTGTCGATGACCCACTCCGACACACTAAAATCCAACTCCCTGAGGACGAAGTCACAGAATCTGTGAAGAAGATGCTGAATGAACCGGAGCACCTCTGTGCTCAAACCGGTCTGCTTCCTTACTGCACCACCAACAAACCGCCAGCGGTAATATTTCAATTGCTCTATTGTTGAACCGAGTTACTATTTTATACGTTCAACACTTTAATTGCTGCTGATCCAGGGTGATAATCCGTTCTGGAGTAAGAAACTTCCTCAAGACAAAACGGAGAAGGCAAGACGGCCAACCCGGCCCAAGACCAAGGTTGTCAAGAAACCAGCTCATAAGAGAAAAACCACCACTTCATCTGACCCAGCCATTGATCATGATGTGGGTAATCCGGATCTTGAGGTAGAACTTGATTCACTTGGCTTACTTTTTACACGCCTTATTGATGATGATGTTTGTCAGGATGACGCTGAAGCCAGCAATGCGGTTTTCGTTGAGGTAACCATTCTCTCTTCCAATTCAGAAATCTTGCCTTTGCCAAAATTTCGCCGGGCAAACCAGAAAGTTAAATTTTCTCATCCTCTTGCTTATCTGGATTCCCAATTTCTTATGAAGACTCAACAACACGAAGCTCGCCGCACAACCCGGCACAGTGGCCAGGTAGTTACCTCTGCCGGTTTACCAAACAGTCCGGTTCGAAAACGCCGCTCCGAGGTCTCCGACCTTTTTATTGATTTAAATCGTAAAGCGGGTTTCTTCCGTCAACCTCTTAATCCATCTGACTCCGATTATCAGGTCACTTCTCATTCCTCATCTGGTGAATCGTCGGCCACCCAGCTACCACCTTTGAAAACAGTTGCTGGGTAAGTTAAACCGAACATATGCTTCCAGTATGCTGCGCAATGGTTTACACTTTTCCTTAATTTTTATCTTTTCTTCTAGGGCTAAACCGAAACCAAGCAAGAAAGCCCGCCTGGATAAAGCGGCTGAAGAAAATATGGCCCCAGAACATGACCAAGCGCCGGATCGTGAAATGTTTACTTCTGAAGATATCCCCAATGATCCTCCTCTGCAAGACAACATTATCCCTGAAGAAGGTCTTATTAATGCTCCAGCGTCTGCTGATCCGCCTGCCAGCTCTGTCCAGATTGAGAAATCCCACACTCCTGCTGACAAAACGGCCGCACCAACCCAAACCGGCGAGTCAAAAGATGATGATGTTGTGATTACCGGTGTAGGCCGCTCTGAACCCGGGAATCCTGCCACCCTTACCAAGCATACCATGAAAGAGGATTCTTCCCCTTTGAATAAAGGAAAATGGGATGTTGAATTAGAAACATATGCCGCTCTGAATGCTCAAGATCTTCACTCTGGCTATTTGAACCGGCTTTACACTAGCCGTGACTGTGAAGCTGGCCTGGTCAAAATGATGAGGGATAAATTTGAGGTAAATTCCTTCTTTCTTTTCTGCCCTTGCATTCATCCCGGTAGCCCCCAAGGGCCGGTTTGTGACCTTGGTCAAACCGGGACCTGATCCTGAATATATATTTTTTGAAATCCGTCGGCATAACCCTCGAGGGCCGGTTTAGCATAAGCAAACCGAGGCTAAAAAATAAAAAGCTGTCCTTAGAACAGAACTTGATCAAATAGCCATTAGCCCCCAAGTACCAAGTTGAATACTTGTATTGAGCTTGGGACTTTGTATTTGAGCAATATACAAACAAAAATTGAAGGTACATTAGCCCCCAAGTATCAGGCATATAACTTTATTATGTGGTTGATACTTCAATTTCTTGTCTCGACTGTGAAAAGCTTTAAAATGTCATCTGTATGCAGGCTGAGATTAAAATCAAGGAGGACCGGATTGCCGATTTGCAGGAGGCCCTGAAGACCCAGCAAGCTGAAACAGATAAAGCCAAGGAAGAATTAACCAGCGCTTTCAGCACTGCTGAACGGCTGAAACAAAATTTTAAGAAAGAGCGAGCTGACTGGGCCACTGAGAAGGCCGGTTTAACCAAAAGAGCAGAAAATGCTGAAGCGGCCCTTAAACCAGTGGTAGATGAACTGACGGCCGTACAGCGGCAAATACACTCCATGACTGCTGCTATCTTTGGTAAGCTCCTTGTAACTTCTGTGATAAATTTAAATCTGCTGTATCGTAAGTCCGGTTTGAGACCATTCCAATCCTTTTGTAGGCACGCGTATTGGGCACTTAGGAAATGATGTGCGGAAGAAATTGAAAGCTGCCTACACCTTGGTAGAACAATTGTACACTGGAGCCCAACGGATCATCAGCACAACTTCTCACAACAACTCGGCTCCCTCTTTAATCCAGGACACTCTTAGCAAGTTGTCAATGCTTCCAGCCCGGATTGAGGAGCTGAAAAAATCCGCCGCCCGAACCGGAGCCATCAATGCCTTAATCCGGGCAAAGGCATGGGTGCCCGACTTTGATCCTGTGGAAGCAACTCAAGGCTATCCTAGTCTGAAAGAAGATGGCTCTGAGTTCAACGAAGAAGATTTAAGGGCCATAAACCGTGCAGTACGCCCTCTGGCTTGCCAGTTAGCTGAAGAGGCAGATTTGACGCATTATCAAGCGCAATATAATAACCAAAACAAGCGAGTGCCTGCCCCAACTGTTGAAGCGGAGAATCTGATTCCTCCAATCCGTAAGCACACTTACGCCCCTGATATTGAACCGTCTTCCCTGATCCATGAAGAAGCTGTTTGCCAAGCTTTAATGGGAATCGACTGGACCACTGTTGATTTCCAGCCAATGGGTAGAGACGAGGAAGCTGAAGCGGCGGAGGACGAGGAGCAGGCTTGAACCGGAAGCCGGTTTGAAGTGCTATTTGCAACATCCTTCTACAAAAACAATGATTTTGTTTGGGCACCATGCTGCCTTGTAATAGGATAGTTAAAACTTCTGCCTGGGATATGCCTTCGTGCATAAGTACTGAAGCTTTTGCTTGAAAAAACTTTAACTCATATTTCCTGCAATCAGAAAAATTTGAACTGCCATGCTTGGGTATAAAGCTGGCTTAACCAAGCCTGAAGCGGTGGTTTTATAAACCATTACTGTCAAAAAGGGGAAAGTAGCCCCCGTACAAACCGTACTGACTTAATACGAGCCCCCTGGTTACTCCATGATGTTAACAGGGAAAAGGTAAACCGGGTAGACTCCTCCGGATTAGAAGGGGGATCAAAAATCATTGGCTGAACCGGAAAAAATATGTTTGTTGACATAAAGAAATCCAACAAAAGCAAAAAACGAACAAACCATGAAAACAACATGGAAACGAAAGTAATGATAAAAACCATTCGCAAAAATATGCTATATTGAGCTGTTCAGATGGCATTACCATGGTCGGACAGGATCAAGGCCCCCAATAGGGGTGACAATGATTCAAGTCAGCCAGGTCCCCAAATGACTCGTGGCATATATGCCAAATCAAGAGGCATAGCAATGGCTCGGGCCCGACCATGCTCCCAAGTGATTTTGTGGCCTTAGGCCGACCAAGAGGCGTTACTGGTTCAGACTTGACCAAGTCCCCAAATGGTCTGGTGGCTGTCGCCTATCAAAGGGTGTTCGTTGGTTCGGACACGACCAAAGCCCCCAGTGATATAAAAACAAATGTCAAGGGGTAAACCGGAGGCCGGTTTAGACAGAACCACTCCGTGTAACCTCGCATGATGAGAAAGACAGAGACCCTGCTTCAACTGAGGCTCCGGTTTGATATATCAAAGATAATATATACATTGTCATGATATGTACATAGATAGAGCCAATGGCTCAAGTATAGTAAGGCCGAAGATGAGCTATATTCCACGGTCTATTGGTCTCCTCTTCTGATGTACGTGAGTCTTGATGCTCTCGAATATCAATCAGATAATACGACCCGTTGTGCAGATTCTTGCTGACTACGAAAGGTCCCTCCCAAGGTGGGGATAACTTGTGCATATCCGTTTGATCTTGGATGAATCGAAGCACCAAATCTCCTTCTTGAAAAGCTCTGGTTCTAACCCGGCGACTGTGATAGCGACGAAGATCTTGCTGGTAAATCGCCGAACGGGCAGCCGCTATATCACGCTCTTCGTCCAATAGGTCCAAAGCATCTTGTCGTGCTGTCTCATTGTCTGCCTCAACATAAGCTGCCACACGAGGCGAATCGTGCCGGATGTCACTAGGGAGAACTGCCTCTGCTCCATAGACCATGAAAAATGGCGTGTATCCTGTGGACCGGTTTGGCGTAGTATTGATACTCCATAATACAGATGGCAGCTCTTCAACCCAACATCCTGGTGTTCTTTGCAATGGGACCAAAAGTCGGGGTTTGATGCCTCGCAAGATTTCCTGATTAGCTCCTTCTGCCTGTCCATTGGACTGGGGGTGTGCTACTGACGACACATCAAGTCGGATGTGCTCACGTTCACAGAACTCCTTCATAGCACCCTTGGATAAATTGGTACCATTATCAGTAATGATACTGTGTGGAAAACCAAACCGGAAAATCACCTTCTTGATGAACTGTACCGCTGTTGCTGCATCACACTTGCTGACAGGCTCCGCTTCAACCCACTTGGTAAATTTATCAACTGCCACCAAAAGGTGAGTTTTCTTATCCTTGGATCTTTTAAAAGGTCCAACCATGTCTAGCCCCCAAGTTGCAAATGGCCATGTTATTGGGATCATCCTCAATTCCTGAGCCGGCACATGAGCACGCCTTGAAAATTTCTGATATCCATCACACCGTTTAACCAAATCCTCCGCATCAGCATGTGCTGTCAACCAGTAGAACCCGTGACGAAACGCCTTTGCAACCAGAGACTTTGAACCGGCGTGGTGCCCACAATCCCCTTCATGGATTTCTCTTAAGATTTCACAGCCTTCCTCAGGAGAAACACAACATTGAAACGCCCCTGATACACTGCAATGATGTAATTCACCATTGACAATTGTCATAGACTTGGATCGCCGGACTATCTGCCTGGCCAGAACCTCATCCTCTGGCAACTCCACCCTTGTCATGTACACCAGATAAGGAACCGTCCAATCCGGAATAACATGCAGGGCTGCCACCAATTGAGACTCCGGATCAGGAATAGCTAAATCTGCTTCACCTGGGAGCTTGACTGACGGATTGTGCAACACATCCAAAAAGACGTTAGGCGGGACCGGTTTACGCTGAGAGCCCAACCGGCTTAAAGCATCCGCCGCTTCATTCTTCCGACGGTCCACATGATCCACTTGATAACCTTTGAAACAACCTGCAATATTATCCACTTCCCGACGATACGCAGCCATGAGCGGGTCTTTAGAATCCCAAGTGCCAGACACCTGTTGAGCCACTAGGTCCGAGTCACCAAAACACTTAACCCGGCTTAAATTCATCTCTTTAGCCATCCGCAGACCATGGAGCAAGGCTTCATACTCAGCTGCATTATTAGTACAAGGGAACATTAAGCGGAGAACATAACAAAACTTATCACCTCGTGGGGAAGTTAATACGACTCCAGCCCCCGAGCCTTCCAATTGCCTGGACCCATCAAAATGAATAGTCCAATATGTGTGATCCGGCTTCTCCTCTGGTGCCTGTAATTCCGTCCAATCATTGATGAAATCAACAAGTGCTTGAGACTTCACTGCCGTCCGAGGCACGTACTTCAGTCCGTGCGGCCCCAGCTCTATAGCCCACTTGGCAATCCGGCCAGTCGCCTCCCGATTCTGTATAATATCACCCAAGGGAGCTGAACTGACCACTGTGATGGGGTGCCCTTGAAAATACTGCTTCAACTTCCGACTGGCCATAAAAACACCATAGACCAGCTTCTGCCAATGCGGATACCTTTGCTTGGATTCAATCAGCACCTCACTGATATAATAAACCATCCGCTGAACCGGATATTCCTTGCCTGCCTCTTTGCGCTCTACCACAATAGCCACGCTAACTGCCCGAGCATTAGCCGCTACGTATAATAATAGCGGCTCCTTGTCGACCGGAGCTGTAAGAACAGGCGGATTGGCTAACTGCCGCTTCAGATCCTCAAATGCCTCGTTAGCAGCTGGACTCCAGACGAAATTGTCTGTCTTCCTCAGCATTCGGTACAAAGGGATAGCCTTCTCCCCGAGGTGGCTGATAAACCAGCTCAGCGCAGCGATTCGGCCCGCCAAACGCTGAACATCGTTGATACACTCCGGTTTAGCTAGAGATGTAATAGCCGTAATCTTCTCCGGATTAGCCTCAATTCCTCTGTTAGACACCAAGAAACCCAGTAACTTGCCTGCTGGAACACCAAAAACACACTTGGCCGGATTAAGCATCATCCTGTAAGCTCGCAAGTTATCAAAGGTCTCCTTCAAATCATCCACCAGTGTCTCCTTCTGCCTTGATTTTACTACAATATCATCCACATATGCGTGCACATTGCGGCCGATCTGCTCATGCAGGCAATTCTGTACACACCGTTGATAGGTGGCTTGGGCACTCTTGAGCCCGAAGGGCATAGATACATAGCAGAAGGCTCCAAAGGGAGTAATGAATGCTGTTTTCTCCTGGTCCTTAACCGCCATCTTGATCTGATGATATCCAGAGTATGCATCCAAAAAACTCAAACGCTCACAACCCGCCGTGGCATCAATGATCTGATCAATACGGGGGAGAGCAAAAGGGTCTGCCGGACAGGCTTTGTTAAGATCTGTATAATCCACACACATACGCCAAGTGCCGTTTTTCTTAAGAACTAACACCGGATTAGCAAGCCACTCTGGATGGAACACCTCAATAATAAAACCAGCTGCTAAAAGCCTGGCCACTTCCTCTCCAATGGCTTTGCGTCTTTCTTCGTTAAACCGACGGAGGAACTGTTTCACCGGTTTATACTTAGGATCCACATTAAGAGTGTGCTCAGCGAGTTCCCTCGGTACACCTGGCATGTCAGACGGCTTCCATGCAAAAATGTCCCGATTCTCACGGATGAACTCGATGAGCGCGCTTTCCTATTTGGGATCCAGGTTGGCACTAATAGTGAACTGCTTGGATGAATCACCGGGCACGAAGTCAACAAGCTTGGTCTCAGCTGCCGATTTGAACTTCAGATCTGAATCATGCTCTGTAGTTGGCTTCTTTAAAGGGGTCATATCCGCCGGATCGACATTGTCCTTATAATACTTCAACTCTTTCGTGGCACAGACCGACTCTGCGTAAGCCGCATCACCCTCTTCACATTCCAAAGCGATCCTATGGTTCCCGTGAACCGTTATTGTCCCCTTGTAACCCGGCATCTTGAGCTGTAAGTAGATATAACAAGGCCACGCCATGAACTTGGCATAAGCCGATCGCCCAAACAAGGCGTGATACGGGCTTTGGATCTTCACCACTTCGAAGCTCAATTTTTCTGACCGGGAGTCGTGCTCGTCTTCAAAAACCACATCTAGAGCTATTTTACCAACAGGATATGCAGATTTGCCTGGCACAACACCATGGAATACCGTGTTCGACGGTCTGAGATCCTTGTTTGTTAGTCCCATGTGCCTGAATGTCTCATAATATAGTATGTTAATACTGCTTCCTCCATCCATGAGTACCTTGGTGAATTTATAACCCCCCACCTGAGGGTCCACCACTAATGCTAACTGACCCAGATTATCAACCCGGGGCGGGTGATCTTCTCTGCTCCACACGATGGGCTGCTCTGACCAGCGTAAGTAATGCGGTAAGGCCGGTTCAACAGAATTCACCGCTCGTTGGTGGAGTTTTCGGTCACGCTTATCCAAGCCCGTTGTGAAGACATGGTATTGCCCATTGCTCAACTGCTTGGGCTGGCTCTGATAGCCTGACTGCTGCTGCTGCTGCTGGCTGTTCTGATTATTCTGGTAGTTGTGACCGCCCTGATTACGTCCTGAACCGAAAACCCCATCGTGATCCGGCCCGCTGAAACCGGATCCTGAACCGCCACCTGATCCGTGATCATACCGGAAAGCATTAGAGTTCTTGAACTCCTGCATGATGTAGCAATCTTTCCAAAGATGGCTAGCCGGTGCCTCCTTCGTCCCGTGCTTTGGGCAAGGCTGATTCAACAAATAATTCAAACGGCTTGCATTAGGATTGGGAGCCCCGTTATGATTTGTCGCTTTACCTCTGCGCCGCTGCCCCCTGTCCTGTACGTTAGTGTTGGCCACAAAGTCCACGCTGCCGTCCGCCTTGCGCTTGCCTCCGTTTCCATGACCCGCTAGTTTATTCTGCTGCTGTTTGGAGTTGCTATCCTTCTTTCCCTTCCCTGCTTCATTATCATTAAGCTCGGGATCCTTGGTACTGTCCGAATCGGCATACTTCACTAAGGCAGCCATGAGGGTTCCCATGTCATTACAGAGTCGCTTCATGCGTCCCAGTTTCAATTTTAGAGGCTCAAACCGGCAGTTGCCTTCCAGAGTTAAGACCGCAGAGTCAGCATTAATCCTGTCAGACGAGTGCAAAATTTCCGAAACGCGGCGCACCCAATGGGTCGTTGATTCTCCTTCTTCCTGGACACAAGCCACCAGGTCTACTATGGACTTGGGCTGCTTACATGTATCCTTGAAATTCTGTATAAACCAGCTCCGCAACTAGGCCCAAGAGCTGATAGAATTGGGCGGTAGGCTCTTTAACCAAGTACGAGCTGTGCCCTCGAGCATCATGGTGAAATATTTTGCACATGCAGCCTCATCCACATCCAGCATTTCCATGGCCATCTCATAACTCTCTATCCATGCTTCAGGGGGTAAATTAGCGGTATAATTCGGCACCTTGCATGGGCCCTTGAAATCTTTAGGCAGGCGCACACTACGTAAAGCAGGGATCAAGCAAGGCACTCCCAGAGCGGATGTGATTCCTGGTCCGGAAAAGGTGGCAGAACGAACCGGTGTAAGTTGGCCCGCATTATCCTGTGCTGCTAACTCAGCCTCCCTTTGTGCCCGGGCCTGGTTCACCGCATCCCGAGCATCGACAACACCACCTGCCGGGTCATCACCACGGGCCGCTTCACGGTCGTGCGCATTGCTTGATATGGCTGGTTCATCTATGCGCCTGCTGTAACTCCGGCTCGGACGGGGCGTAGAATGAATCCGATCACGGCTGTATGAGTATGCCTCCTGCTGCATCAGCACGGTCTGGAGAAGCTCCTTAACCTAGCGCGTTTCTACTGCTTGTGGAGAATCCCCTTCGACTGGGATGGCCTCTAACCGTGTTGCGGCCGCAACAAGGTTGTCCATAGGATTCGAATAATGACCCGGGGGCGTCTGGACCGGTGGAGGCACCGCAATATTTTGGTGAGGGGGCTCCATCAGGCGAGGTTGGACCGTCGCTCCTGGCCCTGGCGCCTCAATCCGGTTTGTCTCCTGGTACCGCGGTGGATTACTGGGTCCAGCTCCTGGAGTGTGAAAGAGATTTCGGGGGTCAAACCCTAACGGCAGGCGTGATCTGTGCTTTCGCCTTAAAACCTCCTGTGATGCATTCTGGTCAAGCATGAGTTTATAGGCCTATGCGTCCAAAGCGGCCCGCTCTGCGGCCATCCGGTCTTTTTCTGCTACCAGATCCGCTTTGGCTTGCACGATCTGCTCTCTCACCTTCGCGATTTCTGCATTATGAGCATCTTGATCCGCCGGGTCATCCTCTACCATAAGCGCGGCCAGTGCGTCAAACAGATCAGATAGAACTTGAACCGGCGGGCGCACAAGGCCTCCTGCCCCTGCTGCCCCTGCCGCTGTGGATCCGGAGAGCATTGCTGCGGCAGTCGAAGAATAATTCGCCGCCTGGGTGCCAGCCATGAATATTCCAACCCGGTTGATCTGGCCCGGGGGGTCCGGAATACTGTCGCCATCGGAACAACCCCTAACCTGATCGTCTTGCATCCGGTATAGCGACTCAGTCTCTCCGGTCGACGACTCATCGCCAGAATAGACGACGGTCTCGCTATTGTGCTCTGATTCGTCCTCGCGCTCTCCTCCGTAGATGACTCCAACGAAGGCATGCTTCATGGCCGGTTTAACCTGAGTAAATCTCGCATGCTGAGCCGTCTCGACGGGGTCGGTGTAGATGTCCGGCTCAGGCCCAGGCTCGCCGATCTTGCCGATGAAGACGTGTACGCTGCCAAAGGGGACCCGGTAACCATACTCAATTGAATCGGCCTCAGGACCCCATCCTGCATCATCGATGTAGATCCTGCCCCGACGACTCTTGGTCATCCGGCCCACAACATAGCCTTTGAGTCCTTTGAGCTTGCCCTCCAAGATCGTCAAACCATCGTGCGATAGCCCCACGGTGGGCGCCAACTGTCGTGGATTTGTCACGGCAGATGTCCTAGCGAAAGGACTTAGTCGTGGAGCCATCGCTACGAGTTTACTTGAAGGGGTTAAGGCAGACACAAAGACACGTGGGGTTTATACTAGTTCGGCCCCTTCAGTGAAGGTAAAAGCCTACGTCTAGTTGTGATGGAATTGAGGTGGTCTCGATGGCTAGGGAGCAAACAAGCTTCGCCTAGGCCCGAGTTGTGTTTTTCCCTCTTGAACCGCCGCCGGGCCGTCCCCTTATATACACGGGTGACGCCCGTCGGTCCATAGAGTCCCAGCCGGTTCATATTCGTATCCCGGTCGGTATCTCTCTATTCCTAACTTACAATACAAGTTATACATCAGGTCAGTTTTACAGCTACATATTCTAAACTGACTATAGGCCTTGGGCCTTCACCTGCTTATACCACTATGACGTTAACCCGGCCCAAGTAGGCCGGTTTACACCCAGTGGTAATATCCCCAACATTCGTGGCCCATTACTCCGACAGTAGTCCCCGAAGCTGGTGAGGTGCCATGGACAATCGGCTCAGAAGCCTCAGCAGTTTCTCTTTCCGGGTGCTCAACACATGGTCTTCATTGACTTCTGCCGGGCCTTCTAGAAGGAGTTGGACTTGCTCAACTCGGACTTCACTCAATTTCGACTTGCTTGGTATTTCGAACATCGTGGCGGGATTTTAAGTGGCGTGCTAGTGAAGCCTCCAGGCCGCTGCCCGTTCGTGGCCTGTCATGCGGGGGCACGTGGCTAGGCCGTCCTGCCAGCCCACGCACGCGACAGGACAGGCCCATAGGCGGGGCCCGCCACTTCCGCGCCTCGGCGCCCGAGCGGATCCGCTGTGGCCCCGGTGGACGGTTGGGATTCCCGTGGAGTTACTGCGCGCAGTAACTTTACGTGGATCGTGGGCGTCGTGGGGTTGTGGGCGCAGTAAATCCCCACGTCCGCCCCCTCGGCTTCGCAGCCCATGGGGCTATAAGTAGGGGGAAGAGGGGGCACGCGCACCCCTCCTTCCCACTACCCCTCGCTCTCTTCCTCCTTGCTGCTCCTCGCTCTCCTCCTCGCTTCGCCGCATGCCCAAGGTCCGGCGAACACCGCGGTGACAGCTTGCGATGAGTTCCTCCTCCGCTGCCGCACCTCCCCAAGTGCATTCCGGCACTTGGGAAGGTTCCGAGGTTCATGAAGACCACATTGAGTTCCTCCGCCGGACCCATCGGCTTCCCGGCGAGGATCGCGTGCAGGTGCGTCTTGCGCCGAAGGGGGAGATTTCCCCCGCCTCGCAGGAGGGCGAGCGGGTCATCTTCCGCTCACACTGCCTGCGCGGGCTGGGGCTGCCGGCGAGCAGCTTTTTCCGGTCTTTCTTGGAGTTCTACGGCCTCCAGCCGCACCACCTCACCCCCAACACAATGGTGCTGCTGTCCGCCTTCGTGGCCTTGTGCGAAGGCTTCCTCGGAGTCCTCCCCACCCTCGAGCTCTGGGGGGAGTTCTTCTTCTCCAAGCTCGGCACCCAGGCCGCGGGCGTGCCGGCTCAATGCGGCGCCTTCATCGCCGTGCAAAGGTCAGGAGCCGACAACCCCTTCCCCTCCATCTCGCTGATAAAGTCGGTGAAGATGTGGCAGAGATCCTACTTCTACGTCAGGAACGTCGTCCCGAGGGGTGACTGGGTCAATCTGCCGGCTTTCGAAGCCGGCCTGTCAGCTGGGAGACTGCCCAACTGGTCGTACCGGGCCAGGTCGCTGACGCCTGCGGGAGCCGGCGCCATCACGCGACTCCGAGTGCTGACGCAGTAGAACGGTCTGACTGGTCTGGACCTGCTGGCCGCCTTCGTCTCACGCTGAGTTCTCCCACTCCAAGGCCGCCCTCACATGATATGCCAGATGAGCGGGCACCGCGACCCGAGTCGGATGTGCACCAAGGACATGCCTCACGAAGAGGTGGCCTTCATGGTGAACTACCTCTCGGACAGCAGGCTCCTGGAGGACTGGTGATTTGGCAAGGAGCCATACTCCCGCGCCAACCCCCCACCCGTGGTGAGTCGCCTTTCTTTTCTTTCTTTAGATTGTCTTCTTCTTGCCGAGTTTTGTTTTGACCAGTCGGCTTGGTTAGAATCCCCTTCTTCATCCACCAGCCGGCACCTCGGGGCCGGCCCATGAGTTCCTCGCCGACCGGGTGAAGAGAGACGTCGGCGACCCCGATCTGGGGGCGGCGGCTCTGGAAGACGATGCCGAGGGAGGAGGAGGGACGGCAGGCGACTTCAGGCCTTCGGCTACCTTTGCCGACTGGCCTGAAGATAGCGTCGAGGGAGAAGCCGCCCCTCGCCATCGGCCAAGAGCCAGCCAGCCTGGCGTGGGCTCTTCTACCGCGCCGGGCGCTCCAGGCGGCGGGAAGAAGGGTAGGGTCGTGCCGACCTTGTTCGGCAGTCGGCCGAAGAAGCCCAAGGGCTCGGCTATGGCGACCCGGCGGGACAAGGCAGCCGCGAAGGCCATCCGCTTCCATAAGTTAGTGAAGAAGCCGCCGTTGGTCTCCGCGTAAGTATTCTGTCTTCAAAGTTTTACACTTTCTTCGTGATTTGTCTGAGTCTCTGCTTGCCCCTCTTTCTTCAGGGCTCCCCTCTCTCTTGAGCGGGTCGCCGCCGCCTCTGTCATGGGGTCAGCGGAGATGGCTGCCACCACTCGGCGGATTGACCCCGCTGCTGACCTCCGGGAGTTGACGGAGCGGAATGCGCAGGAGAGGCGCAACGAAGAAGAGGCCCTCCGCCTGGAGAAGGCGGAGGCCGACAGGGCGGAGGCCTCTGCTAAGAAAAAACTAGCGGAGGCCGAAGCCACCACCATGGCGAAGCAGCAGGCTGAGGAAGCGGCACGCTGCCAGTCGGCCTTGCTCGTCACCCCGCTGAACTCTGTGCCGCCGCCTCCGGAGTTCACGGGGCCAACTCGAGAAGCCGGCGAGGAGAACCTCGTCGAGGAGAGGGAAGGTGGCGACCCCTCTACTCCGGACACGAACGTTCCGCCGCCACCTCCGCTGCCGTCTGAAGGCGCGCAAGGCGAGCAGCCAGCAGACCCTCCGGTGCCGCCGACCGAAGACGAGGCCATGGCGAGGCTACTCCTCCAAGTCGGCTCGCCAACGCACCGTCATCTGGAGAAGGTGACTTCGGCACCCCGTCCCTGGAAGCCGGCACCGCTAGCTCAGCGGCCCCAGACGCCGAAGTGACGAGCGCCGCACCTGTTGGGTGGGTGCGAGGAGGCGGCACAGGGCCGCTGAACCGGGCGGTCCTGGACGTCCAGACGAAGCTCCATGCTAAGGGCGACGCTCTCCAGAGTTGCACCAAGGCGTTCCTAGCGTCGCGGGCAGCCGGCCGGGTATGTTTTTTTCCTTTGGTCTTTGTTTTCTTGCTTCTTTCTGTGGGGGCGCGCCAGCGTACCCACTGGGTGTAGTCCCCGAGTTTCGGGCCGGCTGCTGAGCAGGCGGCCCAGAACTCCAATTGATGAACTTCTGGGTACTAACTTTGTCTGAAATGGTTGTCACAGGATTACCACAACCTCTGCGTTACTGCCTTCAACCGTAACGTCCCCCCCCCCTTTTTCTCTGCGGGGGCACGCTAGCGCACCCGCGGGCTGTAGTCCCCGAGATTCGGGCCGACTGCTGAGCAGTCGGGCCGGATCTCCCCGGCGACCTACTTTATTGACGACTGTTATCTTTCTTCCTTTCCTTCAGGAGCCAACGCTGCTCTTCAACAGCAGTTGAGTGAAGCCAACAACGCCCTGCGCGCCAAATGGGAGGAGTGCAGCAAGCTCGCCACAGAGCGCGATCTGCTGGCCACTCAGTTGGCAGAGCAAAAAGAGCTGCTTGTGAAGTCACAGAGGGAGGCGGAGGGGATGGAAACCGCCCTCTTGGCCGAGTTCGCGAGCGAGCGCTCCTCCTAGTCTGACAAGGAGGCGCTGCTGTCCTCCGGCTTCCACGAGATTGTAGACATCGTTAATGGTGAGTCTCTTTATTTTCTTTCTTCGAGTTGCCGACTTAGATCATGCCGACTCCTGGTTTTTGACTTGCTTCTTCGTTTCTTCGTGTCTGTGCAGACTTCTTCCCTGAGCAGTCGCAGGACGCCATCCAAGCCATCGAGGCTAATCGTGACGGTCGGAGGGCGGAGGGCGCAGAGATCGCCGCCGACGCCCCCCGAACTCTTGACGAGCACATCCTGAGCATCGAGGCTCACCTCCGGCCGGCTCATCGGATGCTGCGCCGGCTCCAGTGCGTCGGTGCCCATGTGATAGCCGCCCTTTGGCCGGATATGCAGGATCCGTGCACCCCCAGCCTGACGGCAAACTAGCTGGAGGTCGCGGCTGGTCGTCTTGAGGCCTGGAAGGGCTCTTCGGCCCGGGCTGGAGCGCGCCAGGCCTTGGAGTTTGTCAAGGCGTGGTACCCGGGGCTGGATCTAGACCGGTTGGCCACGGTTCGGTCGGAGGCCCAGCCGGAGCTGGCGGCTTCAGAAGACGCCCTCGTCAAACATGCTGCGGCGATCGCCGAGTACACCGACACCAGCATCTTCGTCCCCGAGCGGTCTGAAGACGGCGAGGAGGTACCGCCGGAGTGGTTTGGGATGAACCCAGACTTCGGCGAAGACTCGGCGGAGGTGATTGGCTCCAGCATCGAGGAGGAGGACGAGGCGGAGGATGGGGGCGAGGCGGAGGCACCAGAAGGCGGAGCAGACGGCCAGCCTCAACCCGACCGCGCCTCCAGCAACGAGCCACGTGCGACTGAGTCGACTGCCGCCAGAGGTGATCAAGCTGAGACTAGCCAGCCGGCTGCCCCGACGCCTGATGCTGGCGCCTCCTCCGACCCTCCGAATCCGTCTGCTGCCTCCTGAGCTGCCGCTGTATCTTTTATTTTATCTGCTTCAGCAGTCTTTGAAGAACTTGTTAATTCGCACAATTCCACCCGCGAGGTGTATTTTGAACCTCTACTCGACAATTCGGCCAATGGGCCTATGTTATGTAAATATACATATCTATCTTTTCTTGCTCATTGTTCTTTTGGCTTTTTCCTTTGCCGCTTTCTCTTAGTTGCCTACCTTGCCAATCGGACATCTGCTCTGCGGACTGTTGCTGGATCAAGTGCTAGGCTACTTTGGGAAAGCAAGTACTTAGCCGATTTCAAGATTGTTTGAGCAAGTTGGATAGAAGACAACAATCCGACTGTCCGAGAGTCGGTTTGCAAGAAAGGCTGGAAGCCGTCTTGAGCTATGTTTTATGCTTTGATCCCTTAACCCTTTTTCATGTGAACACCCATTCTACCTTACCTCTTCCCACCGTACAGTCGCTCTGCGAGCTGCGGCTTCTGACAGAAGACGGTTTAGATGTTTACACACTACTTGTCCGGCTGCAGGAAGCATTTCATAGTGCAAGGCGGCAAGTCCCGGGTCAACTTGTCGAGCCCGGTGCCAAGCGGCATGACAAAGAGTAACACACTTGTAGGCATAATTTTTATCATACAGACAAAAGAGGGTAGTCCCCGAGCTCGTCTTGGGGGCCCGAAGTCTTGGTACTTTAATACAAAAGGTAGCGTGGTACATACTGCATCAACTATAAAATCTTCGGAGGAGATTTGCATTCCATGGCCACTCTGTATCCTTGCCGGAGTCGTCCCTCTTGCGTGCTCGGGGCTTCTGAGCGTCGATCAGGTAGTAGGAATCATTGCCCAGTACTTTGCTGATGATGAAAGGGCCTTCCCAAGGCGCCGACAGCTTGTGCTGGCCAGCTGTTCGCTGGATCAGCCGGAGCACAAGGTCGCCTTCTTGGAAAGATCTTGGCCTGACCTTCCTGTTGTGGTATCGGCGCAGGCTCTGCTGGTAGATGCTGGACTGGCTGAGTGCCAACAGCCGGCCCTCTTCCAGCAGATCGACGCCGTCTTGTCGTGCTTCTTCTGCTTCCTCCTTGGTGTACATGGTGACTCGTGGGGAGTCAAACTCTATGTCCGTTGGGATGATGGCTTCGGCACCGTAGACGAGGAAGAAGGGCGTGAAGCCGGTTGACTTGTTTGGAGTCGTGCGCAGACTCTAGAGGGCGGCTGGCAGCTCATCGAGCCAGCAGCCAGCCGAGCGCTCCAGAGGCTCGATCAACCGAGGATTGATGCCGGACAGGATGAGGCCGTTTGCTCGCTCCACTTGGCCGTTTGACTGCGGATGGGCGACGGACGCTAGGTCCAGTCGGATGCCCTGTGTTGCGCAGAAACGGGCCAAGGCGCCTTTGGCAAAATTTGATGATGTTGTGTGGTATGCCGTACCGAATTGTGATATCGGTGATGAAGGTCACGGCAGTCGGACCGTTCAGTTTCTTAATTGGCTTCGCTTCCACCCACTTGGTGAACTTGTCCACTGTGACAAGTAGGTGAGTTAAACCACCTCATGCTGTCTTGAATGGTCCCACCATGTCTAGACCCCAAACTGCGAAAGGCTAGGCAATGGGGATGGTCTTGAGCACAGAAGCCGGCTGGTGCGGCTTGGAGCTGAACTTCTGGCACCCTTTGCATTTTTGGACCAACTCCTTGGCCTCTTCTAAGGCAGTCGGCCAGAAGAAACCGTGCCGAAAGGCTTTGGCGACGAGTGCTCTTGAAGCCGTATGGTGGCCGCATTCGCCTTGATGGATGTCTTTGAGAATCACCTGGCCTTGCTCTAGCTGTACGCAGCGCTGGTAGACACCAGTGACGCTGCGCCTGACCAGCGCTCTGTTGATTATGGTATACGCTGCTGCCCGGCGTTGTACTTGACGAGCTGAGGTCTCTTCAGTTGGTAGCTCTTTGTTCACCAGGAATTTGAGGATGGGCTGGGCCCATGAGGGTGCTGCTATTTCTTCGACTACCAGAACTACGACTTGGACGAGGGCGGTTGGGCTGGGAGGCGGCGGGTTGGAGTCGACAGCCGCTTGCTGGGTTGATGAAGTCCCCAGGCCAACCGGCGCTGTCCTTGGGCCGAGTTCTGGAATCTTCGAGTCCGCCACCACAGTCCCCGGGCCGGGCTCGACTGTGGCGGCTTTGGAGTCATCCGCCAAAGTACCCGTTCCGTTTGCCGGAGCTCTGGAGTCGGATCTGCCGTCTTCGGGAGGAGCCGGCACAAAAATGGAGTATGATTCTGGTGAAGGCTTGACAGACGGCTTGAGGAGGTGTTGAAGGGCGACGCCAGATGGTATTGCTTGGCGGGTAGAGCCGATTCGTGCCAAGGCGTCTGCTTGGTCGTTGTCGTTTCTTGGCACATGGAGGAACTCACACCCTTCGAAATACCCGCTGAGTTGCTACACGAGGAAACGGTAGCTCGCCATGTTTGCGTCTTTCGCGTCCCAGTCACCAGATGACTGCTGGACCACTAAGTCCGAGTCGCCATAACACAAGATCCGGCGGATGCCAAGTTCTTTGGAAAGCCGGAGCCCGTGAATGAGCGCCTCGTACTCGGCAACGTTGTTGGAGGCGGAAAAATGGATTTGCAATGCATACTTGAGCTTGTCGCCTTTTGGAGAGGTGAGGACGATGCCGGCTCCCAAGCCGGTGCGCATCTTGGAGCCGTCGAAGTGCATCCGCCAATGGGTGGAGTCAGGCACTGGAGGCAGGTACTGGGTCTTGGCCCAGTCGACGAGGAAGTCGGCCAGTGCTTGTGATTTGATAGCGGTGCGGGGCTGGTAGTAGATGGTGTAAGGAGCCAGCTCTATGGCCCACTTGGCCACTCGACCAGAAGCATCTCAGCTACCGATGATCTCGGCAAGTGGAGCCGTGTAGACCACCGTGATTGGATGCTCTTGAAAATAAGGCTTCAATTTCTTGGCAGCAAAGTGTACGCCATAGCACATCTTCTGGTAGTGAGGGTTGTTCTGCTTGGAGGTCGACAGTACCTCGCTCAGGTAATATACTGGTCTCTGGACAGGTAGCGCCTTGCCTTCCTCCTTGCGCTCTACTACAATGATTGTGCTGACTACCCGGCTGGTGGCAGCGATGTACAGGAGCATAGGTTCCTTAGGAGTCGGAGCCGCCAGGACGGGTGGAGTAGTCAGCATCTTCTTCAACTAGTGAAAAGCTTCGTCTGCCTTACGGTTCCACTCGAAAAAAGTGGTCTTCTTCATGAGTTGGTATAAGGGGAGAGCTTTCTCGCCCAGCTGACTGATGAATCGGCTGATGGACGCTAAGTAGCCGGTGAACTTCTGCACATCTAGCAGTCGGCTGGGTACCTCCATTCTCTCGATGGCCTTGATTTTTACCGAGTTGCATTCTATGTCGCGTTCATAGATCAGGAAACCTAACAGCTGGCCGGCTGGTACTCCGAAGACACACTTCTCGGGGTTGACTTTATCTGGAACCGGCGCAGGTTCTCAAAGGTCTCCTTGAGGTCTTCCAGCAGTGTTCCACGCTTTTCCGTCTTCACCACCTTGTCGTCCACGTAAACGTGGGCGTTCCGGCCGAGATGCTTGAGGAGACACTTCTGCATGCAACGCTGGAAGGTGGCACCGGCATTCCTCAAGCCAAACATCATGGTGAGGTAGCAGAATGCTCCAAACGGCGTGATGAAGGCGGTCTTCAATCTGTCAGCCGGGTTCAGCTTGATCTGGTGATATCCTGAGTATGCATCCAAGAAACTCAACAACTCGCATCCGGCTGTGGAGTCTGTCACCTGGTCAATTCTTAGTAGAGCAAATGGGTCCTTGGGGCAGGCCTTGTTGAGGCTCGAGTAGTAAATACACATTCGCCATTGCTTGTTCTTCTTTAGCACCAGGATCGGATTTGCCAGCCACTCCGGGAAGAAAACTTCCATAATGAAGCCGGCTGCTAGGAGTCAGGCTATCTCCTCTCCGACAACTCTTCTCTTTTCTTCTTATAAGCGGCGTAGGGGCTTCCTGACCGGCTTTGCATCAGATCGGACATGTAACTTGTGCTCAGCGAAATCCGTCGGTACACCTGGCATGTCTTTGGGAGACCATGCGAAGATGTCCCGATTCTCACGGAGGAAATCGACGAGCTCGCCTTCCTATTTGCTGTCGAGGTTTGTACCTACGACGGCGTACCTCTCTGGGTGCTCCGGATCCAAGGGTATCTTCTTTGTCTCTTTGGCCGGCTTGAACGAACCTTCGGCTTCCGACTCCTTTGGGTCGGGCGATATCTCCGGCTGCTTGCCGGCCATTGCCACAACTCGTTCAAGGAGTCGCTTCTAGGCTGCGATCACCAGGGACTCGGCCAGCTGACTGCTCTCGGCCGCACAAGCGGACAACTTCCGGTAGTCGCCTGCCACAGTTAGAATTCCCCTGGAACTGGGCATCTTCATCTTGAGGTAGGCGTAGTGGGGGACCGCCATGAACTTGGCTAAGGTGGGTCGGCCAAGTAGCGAATGGTATGGGCTCTCAAGATCCACCACCTCAAATCAAACAGACTCTCTTCGGAAGTGATCTTTGTCCCCAAAGAGGACGTCAATCAGGATCTTGCCGATTGGTGAGCAGGAAAGCCCAGGAACAATGCCATGGAACACAGTCCGGCTGTTCTGAAGCTGTCTTTGCTTGATCCCTAACTTCTCCATGGTGTCCTTGTACAGGATATTGATGCTGCTGCCCCCGTCTATCAGAACTCACGAGAAATGCGTGGCCCGTTTGTCCGTGGCAAAGGTGGCATCCAGGACCAAGGCGTAGGAGCCCGGACTCGGCATCACTTCTGGGTGGTCAGCCCTACTCCAGCTGATGGGCTTCTCAGACCAGTGCATGAACTCTGGCATCTCTGAGGCTACTACGTTCACCTCTTATCGCTGCAGCCGCCTGCTGCGTCGTTCATCAGCCACACTTGTGAACACCACATAGGCTCCATGCTCTTCAGGGTATTCGTCTTGTACTGCGCCGACTGGCCTGACTGCCGGCTGCTGGGGCGGAGGTGGCTGCCCAGCAGGCGGGGGTGGCAGGAGGCCGTCTCCCTTGGCGATCCTGGTGAGCCAGTGGCACTTCCGGGTGGTGTGATTCGACGGCTTCACGCCGCTGTGGAACTTGCAAGGTCCATCCAAGGTCTGCTCATAGGAGAAGGCTGGCAACCAGTTCGGCTTGCCGCCTTTCTGTCGCTTGGGCGGAGGCTGCTCTTCTGGCTGCTGGGCTTCAACTGTCGCGACCTGCCAGCTGCCGGAAGCCGGCTGCGGGGCCTTGCGCTTGTTGTCGCCATACTGTTGTCGCCGGCCGGCATCTGCCGCCAGAGTTCTTGGAGCCTGAGGAGCTACTTTGCCAGTCGTGCTGATTTGAATTTCCGCCTTCATGGAGGAGTCGGCCGTGGCGTACTTGTCCGCTATGATCAGCAGCTCGTCGAGGGTTTCTGGCTCGTCGCAGAGGAGCTTGTGCTTGAGGAGGGTTCCTTCTCGGCACCCGGCTGTGAAGTACTCGATGGCCTGCACCTCGTGCACGCCCTCGCAGGAGTTCCGGAGCTCAGCCCAACGCGTGAGGTTGTCGCGAGCCGACTCGTCAGGACCTTGCATGCACAAGGAGAGCTGACGAGGCTTGGGAGGACGCTTGTACATGCTGGTGAAGTTGCGGACGAACGCTTCAGTGAAGTCGACCCAGCTGTTGATGTTGTGGGGCTTTAGGCTGTTCAGCCATGTCCGGGCCGTGCCCTGGAGCATGAGCGGAACGTACTTTACGGTGACACGCTTGTTGCCGTTTGCTATGCTGACAGCCGTGGAATAGTCGACTAGCCAGTCTTCCGGCTTCATGGAGCCAGTATACTTGGGCGTGTCTCTTGGGAGCGTGAACCCTCTGGGAAAGGGCTCGTCCCGAATGCGGGGCCCAAAACAAGGTGGACCCAGCTCGTCTTCTTCTTCCAGCGCCAGGGACCGGTGAAGTCGGTCGATCCGGTAGCGGGCGTCATTCTCCCCAACTCCCTCTTGGTGGCCGAGGCGGTCACCGAGAGTCGGATGGTCAACAGGCGGTGGGGAGACTCGCCTCTCCTTGCGGGGAGGGGGAGGCGGACAGTCGTCCCGTCGTTCCACTGCTCTCGGGCGGCCATCTCGGTCGCGCTTTATGGTAATGCGAGTCCGACTGTGGCTGACAGCCAGCTCCTTGTTCTTTCTTCCTCGGGCGCCGCCAGTCGGCGTCCGAGACGTCGCGCCTTGATCTTGGTGCGGGTTGTCGTTTGGCCGCTGCGGCGCCTCCGTGCGGCAGTCGGCCTCGTTCTGCGCGGCGACCGCGGCGAGGAGCCGCTGGCCTCGCTCCATCATGAGGTGGCGTTCTTTGCCCCTGAAATTGTCCAACTCATCCGCCGCTGCCTGGGCGGCTTGGATGTTCTCCGCCGGTGTAGCGTACATGGGGCGGCTAGCCCCAAACAGGCTGGCGATGGCTACGCCGCGCTGCTGGACCGCGCGAAGGCGGCTGGGCCCTGCCGGGGCCGGTGAGCCGCCAACGGCGCGATCCATCTCCCGCTGGTAAGCTTCTGACAAGCGTCTCATGCTGGCCAGCTTCTTCGCACCTTCAACGAGCTGAAGGCGGCGCGCTTCTAGCGTCTCCGCGTCAGCACCTTCTGGAATGGGCGCAGCTAGGTCTTGCAGCGCCGCGCCGAGTGAGTTGGGCACTCCTCCGCCAGGGAACTCGTCATGACTGATGACTAGCACCTCAGTGATGGTGCTTCCGTCACTCTGTGCGTGGGGGAGAGGTTCATCATAGACCACCACGTTGGTGGGGAATGCGTCGATCGACGCGGTGTTGGAGTCGACCAGCATCGGGTCGGTGGAGCCTATGGACTCCAAGTCTACGGCAGGCTCGCCGGAAACGTGGAGTTCATCGAGTAGGCCCGCGAGGTGGTTCTCGGGGCTGCCCGCACCTGCATCGGACGCAGGTTCGTCGGAGAGGCGGACCTCCCCGACAAGTTCGGCCAAGGAGCTAGCTGCGCAGGCGATCTCAACACCGCGCAGCGCGTCGATGCAGACTTCGCCTGGCGTGCCTGGCTGGCTGCGCTCGCCAGGGAGGAAAAGGGTTCCCGTCCAGAACATATCTCCGGACGGCGGTGCACCAGGCCCCACGATGGGCGCCAAATGTCGGGGGTTTGGTGCGACATATGCCAACGGATGGCTTATCATGGTGGGGGCGAGTAGAACGTCGCCGGTGCCTGGAAATGGGATGAGGCGAAGACATGCACGCCGACGAATCTTACCCAGCTTCAGGGCTCACCGGGGAGATAATACCCCTACTGCTGCACTGCGGGGTCTCCGCATGATCACTATGGCCAAGTGTTTACACGGTAGCTCCTTGAGTTGTTTCTGGTGGTAGAAGAGGGCAAGGCTAGCTCTCTCCTTCTATCTGGTGTGGTCTAGAACTACTGGGATCCAACCCTTTGCATGGGTGCCCTGGGGGGTTTATATAGGCCTACCCCCCAGGGGTACAATGGTAATTCAACTGGGCGCGGGCCCATCCGTTAGTGCCTCCGACTTCTCCGCTGACTGCTAGGGCCCGCCGACTGGTGGGCCCCGCCGACTGGTCTGGTACGGAGACGACATGCCACGTCCGCCGCGGGCGGGTCTTGCCGGTTGCTGATTACTGTAGCCGTGCTTCTGGTGACGCAGGCTTGGTCAAGGGGTCATGGCAACAGCCCCGCCGCCTGGCGGGCGATCACTGTGGCCACTCCCCATCTCATCTTGATTAATGGCGCGTGGGCCCCGGGGGAGGGCTCTGCCGACTCCCCCGGGCCGACTCCCGATGGGTCCGACTGGCGGTTCTCCCGCCGTCTCCCGAGGTCTCGCTGACTGGTGGCCCCGCTGCCTCCAGGCCGTACAGACAAGCCGTCGTGGGCACAGTACTTGGTACTGTGGTGCTAATGTCAGGGTCGGCCGGGCAACAGTGCCATGCCACACGGAGATCTTCCAGGGTACGGCGTGCTGATGCCATGCCTGCCCTTGGTAAGGGGCGGGAGTGGGCTTCACTATAGCCACGCCTCTGCCCCATCCCCTTTGATGAGGTTATGGGTTTGCTGGAGTCGCCGACCGACTCCCCAAAGCCGACTTCTCTAGAAGTCGTCCCTGGAACTCGGTCGTGAGCGGGCAGTCGGCCGCCCTGCCGTCGACTCCTCAGGAGACGGCTCTTCGCCCTGGGGTCTTGAGGGGCGCAGCCTGCCCCGATGTCTTGAAAGGTTATGGGACTCGGGTTAGCCTACCCGTGGCCCATTACTCCGACAATTGGAGTTTCAATTCCATCCTTCAAATTTGAAAATAGTTGGTATGAGTAAATACAGTCATGCAAGAGCAAAGGAGTATGAACCATAGCTACAGAACCTGACCTGAGAACAAATCTTCTTCTCCTTTAAGCGTTGAGTTGGGATTCAGAGTGGTGATCCTCATGCTTTAGGCACTACAGTTCCCTTACTAACTGCTCGTGTTTGGGTGCTCTGTGGTGGAGACGGTGTTGTGTCAACTAGAACTGGGTTACTATCTGCTGGGGTTGGGGTTAGAAGGGGTGTAGCTGGTTCTCTGTCCAACTGGGTAGGGGTACAATCTGTGAGAGTCTGGGTTATGGGTGGTGGATCTGGTCCTTGGGCAAGTACAACCGTGGTTCTATCTGCATCAATTGGTAGCACTATCTTTTCTGAAGACCGTGTTGTTACTCCCTTAGATACTGCCATCACGCTCTCCAATTCAAATGGCTGATAAACAAGAAAAGTAATTGAAAGTATAGACATTGTATGATAGACATGTGCAATGGATAGTGGGGAATAAAAGAGGGCATGAAATAATTCATATTTATGTTGTCTAACCAAACATGATAGCATGACACAATTTCACATATATGATGGCTAACTAAACAGGATAGCATGGCACAATTTCACATTATGATGGCTAACTAAAAAAGATGGAAAGACATAGTTCAAAATATGATACTATGTAAACAGGATGACATGACATTACTATATAATGTGTTTATTAAATAGGTTGGCATGCCATAATTCACATACATTCATGGATAGAATGCCACAATTCAAAATATGATGACTGTAAACACTAAACATGATGAGATGATATAACTATATGATGTCTTTATTAAATGGGTTGCCATGCCGTAATTTAGATAGATGATGTGTATGTACTATGTAAACATGATGGCATGATATAGTTCAAATATATGGTTTAAATAGTAAGCAAGTAAGCAGATGGCAATCCATATATGATGTAAAAACTAAGCAATGCAAGACAACATGCATGACATGGGTAATATAACCCTGCCAAGTTTGAGCATAGAACTCAGGGGGGAAATAGGACTGGTCATCAGTCTCTAAATCTTCCTCTGAGGAGCTCTCTGTAACCAGCAAGATGTCTGCTTCAACAGGTAGCATTGTCTGCTCTGAATATCTTGTTTTCACTCCAGATACTTCCATCACCGCTTCAAATGGCTGATGCACAGGAAGAGTAGTTGAATATACAAACGTTGTCGACAAATGGAACACATAATACAAAAAAATGATAGCATGATATAATTCACATACATGATGATTGGCTAAACAGCATGCCATTGCATAATTCACATATATAATGCCTTTGCAACAAGATAGCATTGTATAATTCACATATATAATGTCTTGCAACAAGATGGCAATGCATAATTCACATATATGGTAATTAGACACTGAACAGGTGGCATTCACACAAAGCATGTCTAAACTAATCAAATGACATAGAAATGCGAGACACCATACGCACGATATGAGCAACATAACCCTACCAAGTTAGAGCATACACCTCGGGGGGGATAGGACTGGTCATCTGTCTCTGAATCCTCCTCTGAGGAGCTATCCGTAACCAGCGAGATATGCGCTTCGTCAGATAGCATAGTCTGCTCTGAAGACCTTGTTTTCACTCCAGAATTTGCCATCACCGTGTCAAATGGCTAATGCACACGAAGAGCAGTTGAATGTAATAACATTGTTGACAAATGTAATATGTAACGAAAAAAAAGGATGGCCTGATATAATTTACATATAAGATGACTGGCTAAGCAGGATGGCATTGCAAAATTCACAGATATGATGCCTGGCTAAACAAGATGGCGTTGCATAATTCACATAAACGATGAATAAACTAAACAGATGGCATTCGCACAAAGGATGTCTAAACTAAGCAGATGACATATTTGATGTATAAAGTAAGCAATGCAAGACACCATATGCATGATATAACCAACATCAGCATGCCAAGTTAGAGCGAAGACCTCAGGGGGTAAATAGGAGTTGTCTTCTCCTTCTGAATCCCCCTCAGAACAGATATCTTCCTCTCGATTACAATCCTAAATGCGTGGAGGGGGGCTGCCTTTGCGCCTACCATGGAGCGACGTCTGCATGAAATTTTATTGCCACGCAAGGCTCGTCTCTTTTGCTCTACATGTTCAGTTCCATTGTTTACAATAATTGTCATGCATAGTAATAAAACATAGTGAGATTATGTAAGGAGTGCATGCAGAAATCCAGAGTGATGGTAGCAACCTGTGGATAGAACCAAAACCAATAATAGCAGGCAGATAATGGGTTCAGTTAAAAAATACAGATAATGGCATCTTTACTGTTTGTTTCCCACCCAACATGAAACTCATAGTAGACACCGGAGATTAACCAGATAGTAGATAGATACTATTGATAGTGGCCCCAATATGTACCCCACAACCATTTAAAAACTCAAGTTTGACCATTAGTTTGGAGCTGACTCAGAGTCTAATCGGCGAACAAGACGATAAAGTAGCATGTAATATTAAGCGATGCATAACGTAAGCAGACACGAAAGAGTGCGAGCTCTCTTGCGGACCCGTGTAGTCCTCGAGGTCATCTGCTCGGTTGATGATGTAGTGCAGTTTTCATGGCTGCCAGCGGCGGGGAAGAAGATCTGAGGTGGCGAAAGACAGTCTGGAGGTCGGATCCCTGCTGTGCTGGACCCTTCTGTCGTTGGAGCAGCTGAGCTGGGGTGGACGACGGCGCAGCAGGAGCGTGACAAACCACGCAAGGTTTTCTTTGGCAACTATCTATAAGAGAAGTAATTCTATAAGGGCTCGTTTGAATTGGAGGATTCCAACAATGCAGGGATAGGAAATAGACAGGAATAGGATAGGAATGCACGTGCAAAACAGAGAATTTAAAAACACATGATTTCTGCCAATCTGGGTGTTTGATTCACAACAATTGGAAGATCACATGATGCAAAGAAGCATGGTGAGATTAAGTCAAACCACAAGAAAATGTACGGTTATAATGCTATTATGCTACTATCTCTTAGTCTTGTGCTTCATGAATAGGAATTTGAAAAGGAGGACAAGTGAAAATTAAAATTCCTACGTTTTTTCTCTCAAGGAGACACTAAAGGAACAAATCCATGTGCTCAGTGGACAATATATATAACATGTAGAGTAAAAAAGAGATGCAACAAGTGCACAACCTCTTTGGCGAAGCCATGTCGATCTCAGCATGATTGGGTTGGCCGGTGAGGATGCTCCGGCTGACTTGTCTGTCGGAGGAGTGGAAGATCTTAGGCGTCTGGAGATGGAGCCCGAGGTACTGCTCCGCAGTGATGGAGGGTTTCGTTGTTGGAGCAGCTCCGGTGAGTTGTACGACGTCGAGGCTGGAGCAGGACAAGAGAGACAACGAACAACGTTAACCTGAGTGGAATTCTAATAGCATCTCCAATACATGACGTAAAATACATAAACACAAAGTGCTAGATGTAAAATACATCAGCCGCTCACCTCTGAACTTAACTGTCAAAACTGAACTTAACTGTCAAAACTGAACTTAACTGTCGAAACTGAATTTTGCTGTCAAAACTGAATTTTGCTGTCGAAACTGAACGCACTAGCAAGGTGAGGCTACACATCGGTCGACTGACTTTTTCATCTCTAGTCAGTCAATTTTGCAGCCGTTGCATACGAAATAAAGGGCCTGCAGTTCATCTTCAACCTCCACCCCCCTGAGCCG